>NW_024070200.1:3465552-3487023 GCF_014754425.2 Oryx dammah | reverse complement strand
CCCCAGCAGAGCTGGGAGCGCTCTGGGCGCTGGGCGCGGCGGGCGCGGGGCGGCGGGCTCTGGGAGGCGAGCGGCGCCCGCCGGCGAACGCGGCAAGCGGCGGGGGCCCAAAGTTGCCTCCTTGCGGGCCGGCGTCCCCGGCGGGGCGGGAGCTGGGGCCAGCGAAGCGGCGGCCGCCGACCCAGGCTCCGGCGGCACCTGGGCAGCGGCCCCGCACGAGCAGCAGCGGCGGGGGCGGCGTTGGCGGCGGCGCGCGGGAAGCGAACCGGAGCTCCGGCGCGGCGCGGCTGTCCGCCGGGGATCTCCGCTCAGGTGCGCGGCGAGGGGCGCGCGCGGGCCGGGGCCGGGACGCCGGGATCGGGGCCAGCTTGGTGCCTGCGCTATCCGGAGGACCTCCGCCGCGGACTCCCAGGGCCCTGGTCCAGCTGTCTGACCCGCGCCGCCGCCGAGGTCCTGATCGCCCGTCAGGGCTAGCGGGCTTCGGGGCCCAGCCCCGCCCCTCCGGCCTCCGGGCCGGGCCGCCCCGCCTTCCAGCCGCTGGTGCTCGCCCTCGGCCGGCGATTTCTAAGGCCCTGGCCGCGCCGCGGGGTGATCCCTTCGGGCTCAAGTTGCAAGGGGGCGGGCCCCGGCCGGAGGTGGAGTCTCCCGCCAATTGATGCCTCGGCTATAAATTGAGCTCTCCGCACAGCCGAAGTCCAGATGCCTCGCCAGGCCGCCCCGCGGTGGGTGGTGGGGGAAGGTAGGGGGGCTCTGGGGGGCGCCGCCACCATGCTGCGCTCCCTGCTGCTTCACTCCCTGAGGCTCTGCGCCCAGACGGCCTCGTGCCTCGTGCTCTTCCCGCGCTTCCTGGGCACGGCCTTCATGCTCTGGCTGCTAGACTTCCTGTGCATCCGCAAGCATTTACTGGGCCGTCGACGTCGGGGTCAGCCGGAAATCGAAGTGGAACTCAACAGCGACGGCGAAGAGGTGCCCCCCGACGACCCGCCTGTCTGCGTGTCCGATGACAACCGCCTGTGCACCTTGGCGTCGCTGAGGGCCGTCTGGCACGGCCAGAAGTTGGATTTCTTCAAGCAGGCGCATGAAGGCGGGCCGGCGCCCAACTCTGAGGTTGTCCTGCCCGACGGCTTCCAGAACCAGCACATCCTCGACTACGCCCGAGGAAACCGCCCGCTGGTGCTCAACTTCGGTAGCTGCACCTGACCACCGTTCATGGCGCGCATGAGCGCCTTCCAGCGCCTGGTCACCAAGTATCAGCGCGACGTCGACTTCCTCATCATCTACATCGAGGAAGCGCACCCTTCCGACGGCTGGGTCACCACAGACTCTCCCTACAGCATCCCGCAGCACCGAAGCCTGGAGGACCGGGTCAGCGCCGCGCGCGTACTGCAGCAAGGGGCTCCGGAATGCTCTCTCGTGCTCGACACGATGGCCAACTCCAGCAGCTCGGCCTACGGCGCCTACTTCGAGCGCCTCTACATCGTCCAGAGCGGCACCATTATGTACCAGGGCGGCCGCGGCCCCGACGGCTACCAGGTCTCCGAGCTGCGCACCTGGCTGGAGCGCTATGATGAGCAGCTGCACGGCCCGCAACCCCGTCGAGTGTAAACAACCGATGGACACGTGACTGAACTTGGCGGGCCATGCCTTCGAACCTTCGAAGCCCACGTGCAAACAGCTCCCAGACAGGCTTGGCGTGGGCCCAGTGACACGGCTGAGCTGAGCCATGCGTCGCCGTCTGAGTCTGCCCTCTCAGCCAAGCCACCTGAAGGCTCCCTTCCACCTCCCCAGACTCTGCTTTCGACTGTCCCTCGCCTGTACTTGCTTGGCTTGTTCTAAATCCCCTTCTGAGGGTGGAGGCAACGCCGCCCTTGCCTGTGTGCCCCTGGACTTGTGCTCGCAGAGGCCCCCTGCCACGGCTCTCACACGCCCTCCCCAGAAGAGAAGAGCCAGCGTGCTTTTAAGCAGGCGCGCTGGCCCGGCGCAAAGAGACTTAGGCTGCGCCCGCGCGCCCTGGGCGCAGCTGGGTTCCAGCAGCGCGAGCCGCTCGCCTTAGTTGCCTGGCACCCACACCTGTCGCGCGCGCGCACGCCCGCGCGCGCGCGCGCGGGGAAGGGATACCCTGCTGCTTTTTGTGTCTGTGTCTTGTTGCTGCCTTGGGGGAGGATGCTTGGGGTGGGGAGGGGTGGGCAGGGTTATTTCCCCCTCTTAGTTTGGGTGCTCACGAGCCCCACTGCTGATGACGAGCTGTCTCTAACTGGCCTCGACCACGAGCTGGTTCTGATTTGCAGGAGGCTCGCAGCAGCACCTAAGACAAGAGGGGAAAGTGCTCTGGATTTCCATGAGGAAACCACATCAACGGGGTGGGAGAGGGAGGTTGAGGGACTGCTTAGGGACAAAGAAAGACCGCTTAGGAGGCGGGGTTCACGGCGCCCCGGGCAGAAGGAAGGGGCCGGGGCTCCTGCGACCCGGGGTTCGAGTGGTGGAGTCCGGAGAAGAAAGATGAGGGGCGAGCCTGGGAACCCCGAAAGAGGGGTCTCCCAGACAGAGCTGCTGACTGCGGGGCCGGAAGTGGGGGGGGCCCTGATGTGAAGGCTATTTAGTGAGTGTTTTGCTGGAAACGTTCCCTGTATATAAACTTCTTTTACACTACAATAATAAAGGCTTGAAGTAAATTGCTTTCGGGTTGCCTTTGGTCCCTTTATTTTTTTCTTCCCTCTGAACAGCGGCAAGAATTACACACAAATCTCTCTCTCGCGTCCCCATAGTGACCCTAGGGGGAAGGGTGGAGAGAAAGAGCCTCCGCCAGCGGGGGTGCGGGAGGAGAAGGAAGGGGGTCTGTGCCGATGCCCGGGATGAGCACAGGCCCGGGGTGGGGGACCCGAGGTGGTGAGAAGAGCGGAGATGTGGAGCCCGGCGGGGTCCCCAGGGAGGCGGGAGAGGCGGCGAGGCCCGCACTTGCTGCCGCGCGCGCGCGCGCGCACACGCACGCAAGCTATGACAGCTGACCCTGCAGCCGCCCATCTAACTTCTCCAGGCGACCGTCGGTGTGGAGGCGGGGGGTACGGAGCGAGGCAGGGCCCGGGGGCTTTGGACCAGGTTGGGCTGGTCTCACGCCCACCACAGGCGCTTCGGCACACCTGGCTCCTCCCTAAGCCACTTCCAGCACCTCCTTGCTCCCTCGCGCGCTCCTCAAACCCGCAAAATCGTCTCCCCCACCCCTCCGATCCCTGCCGGTCTGCTGGGGGGGTCCCCCCAGGAGGCGCCATGGAAAAGCGCAAGGTGGGGGAGGGCGGGGAGACCGGGGAAGGAGAGGCGGCCTGCAGCGCCATCACTCCAGCAGCAGCTCCTACCGTGGGGCGGGGGTGGCTGGAGGGCGCCCCCCCCCGCCCAGAACACCCCCTCCTCCGCTTCCCCAAGTTCGAGCCAAACCTCATCACCACCCCGCCAAGGCGCTCAGGGCTGGGAAGCGGAGGACAGCGAGGTGGCCGAGCCGAGAGAGACGAAAGAGGGATGGCGGTGGCCGGCACCCAGGCTGGGAGAGGCGGGGGTCTTGGCGTTTGGCACAGAGCCCTCCCCCGCCCCCTGCATTCCGGGCCAGGAGCCCCCTCGCAGTCCCTGCCCCCACCCACCCACGCACCCCCCGCTCGCGTGTTGCTCGCTAGGTGAGGACGATGCCGGGAGCGCGAGGTTAGCTGGTCTCCACCTCCCTGTGCTGGTGACGCCTTGAGCAGAACAGTGGGTGGGGGGCGGGAGAAACAGAGAAAGGAGAGCTGAGGCGGGAGCCCGCGGACCAGGAATCGGGGGAGCCTAGCCGCCGCACTTCCTCATCCCGGGGACCCAGGACAGTCCCGAGCCCGGGATGGGGAGGCGGGGGTGGGGGGGCGGTTTATGTGAGCGCCTGGGTGTAAGTGCGCTCGCACGTGAAGGGGGAGCCGGGGAAGGTCGGGGCGGGGGGCGGGGTGGTCTGCGGGACCGAGGTTCCAAGCAGGCTGGAGGCAGGACGGAGCCCCAGCTCCACTTACGCCGCCTCCAGTCCCGCGCCCAGCCCCCACGCCGCTCCTCCGTGAAACTTTCTGAAACTGACACCTTGAGCTGGGAGTTTTTTTTTTTTTGCTTTAAAAGTATTTACATTGAAAAAGCTACTTTTAAGAAAAAGAGAAAAAACTGGCACAGGTGGTGTTTCCGCATCTCCTCCCATCCCCCTCCTCCCGCGCTCTTCGTCGCACCCCGAAACTCCCAAAATGAATACTGAGCCAGCGGCGGGGTTGCCGGGTGAACTCCGGCGCGCACGGCCGGGACGAAGCGCAGGGAGACCCCGGACGGCGCGGAGCCGCCGCAAGGCCCCCCATGGGGGCCGGGTTCGCTGCGGGTCGCAGTCCTCCACCTGGGGGTCTAGTTGGAGGCGCTGCGCGCTCCCCTCCGAGCCTCCTCAGGCTCCTGGCACCAAAACCCCGAGTGCGCGCGGCGCTGGGACCTGCGGCTCCTGCCTCGGCCCGCGCGGCCTGGCGGGCTCGCCTCTCCTGGGCGCCCCAGCATCCACCCCTTCCCCCTTTCTCTTCTCTGGCCTCCCTGTCTCCCTTCCTCCCCCTCATCTTTCCGTTTCTTTCTCGCTCTTCCCTTTCCCTCCTTTTCTTGTTCCTTTCTTTTCTCCCATTTCCTTTAAAATCTCCCCTTACGAAAAGAACGCATGCTCATTGCCAAAAATAGGGAAGTCCCGAGACAGCCAACCCTAGGTAACCTCTCGGTGTGTGCACTTTCTCACTTGCCTCTCCCATTCACCCACCCTTGTAAAGCCAGCGAAGGATTATCCTTCTGTAGGCTGGCATCAACTTTTGACTCCCTGGCACCTCTCTCTCCACGATCCCTGCCCCTTTCCACGTCAGTAAACGCGTATCGGGTGACCTCAGGCCATGGGTGCCCCAGGTGTCAGGGATGTTGTTTCATTTTATAAACATTCTTCATGAGGTGCTGGGGCTCTACACCCCTCTGCCCCGTGAGCACACTTCTTAAAGTGAAATTGCTAGACGCACGCATGTCTGTGTCTGTTCTGCCACATTTTGCTAAACTGCCTTCCTGAAAACCTATTTGATTTTATTGTTTTGTATTTCCCCAGTGCTCTCTCTCTCTTCCTTATTTTGAACTGAAAACTATGAAAATAAGACATACATGCATTTTCAATATTAAATTTTAAATACAGGGGAACACAGAGCACAAAGTGTCAGGCTTGCTTAGAGCAAGCGGTCTCAAACCGCATTTCAGATCCCAGCAGCGGCTCATGAAATCAACTTACCAGATCAAGTCAGGCATCTTGAAGAACTGAAATGGAAGACATACAATGTAAATACCATGTCATCTAAGTTAACTGTGGCTTCCTGAAACCTTTGTGCGTGTGCCTGTGTGTGCATGCTTGTACAGGACGTGCAGTGTGGCTGGTGTGAAGTGTGGCTCTCCTGAGGGATCCAGAATGTTTGGAAAGGTTTGACAGCCACCCCCAAGCGCCCCAGGCCCTCCTCCTCGGGACCACCCCTGTGGACTGTTTCGTGTGCCTCCTTCCAGGCTCCACTTCACCTGCTGACAGCCCTACCTGAGCACGTCCTCAGCTCTAGTCTCCACGGCGCTGTCACTGCAATCACGCCGTGGCGTGTTCGGTGATCACCCCACCCGCCCCCACAGTTTCCATGCCATTTCCTATCCTGGCATCCTCGGCCTGGCCATCCGTCTAGTCTGAGCAGGTCTCTGCCTGCAGAGTAACTGGTGCCAGGCACCGTCCGGATGTCTGAGTGGCCCCCCCTCCCGCCCCCAGAAGGAACTCATCTCTGCCTTCAAGGAATGCTCAGAGGAGTGGGGAGGAGGGGAAGGAGACAGTCATCTAACCATCAACAGCCCTCCTCATCATTAGTATTTTCAAGGCCCATGTCAGCTTAGCGCACAGTTTAGCCCTAAGCAGGGAAGGGGGGGCATGGTAAGAGTTCTAGAGGGTCTTATTTACTCCCTTGAAGAAACAAATGCCTCCTCCAGAAAGACAAGGAAAGATGGACATCCTTGGTGGAGGGTACTGCCAGTGCAGAGCCATGGAGGCCTAAAAGGTGCAAATTGTGTTCAGAACACAATACCTCTTGGTATTTACCGGATGGAAATAAACTGTTGGGCAAAGGGCTAGGTAAGTACCAACAGGTCCATGGCTTCCTGTTGATATTACCCAGGCATCCATCTGCAGAGAAGTGACCTTCCCAGAGGTGGGACTACCCACACGTACCACAGGGAGAAGTAACATCTGTGTGTTTGATCTAGGAGCCAGGTACTGGGCTAAGGGCTCCATCAGAATTATTTGATCCGGTCATCCTCATCTCCCTCTTTAAAAAAAAGAGTATTTATTTATTTGGCGATGCTGGGTTTTCGTTGCCCTGTGGCTTTTCTCTAGTTGCAGAGAGCAGGGCTACTTGCTAGTTGCAGGGGCTGCCACGGCGGGCTCTCTTGTTGCAGAGCACGTGCTCCAGTACTCAGGCCTCAGTACTTGCGGCCCCCAGGCTCTCGAGCTCAGGCTTAGGAGCTGTTCAGTTATCAGCCCCATTTCAGTGATGAAGACATTGAGACTTGGCATGGTTGAAGCAGGCTGGCCCAGTGTGTTACGGGCTGAATTGTGTCGACCACCAAAAGTCATACGCTCAAGTCCTGGCCCTAGTCCCTCAGAATGTGACCTTATTTGAAGACAGGATCTTTAAAGAGGGTATAAGCGAGTATGGGCTTCCCTGGTGGCTCAAACAGTAAAGAATCCACCTGCAACACAGGAGACCCAGGTTCAATCCCTGGGTCGGGGAGATCCCCTGGAGAAGAAAATGGCAACCTGCTCCGGTATTCTTGCCTGGAGAATCCCATGGACAGAGGAGCCTGGCGGGCTACAGTCCATGGGGCTGCCAAGAGTCAGACATGGCTGAGCGACTTACACTGACTCAAGTTAGTACGGGGTCATTGGGGTGGGCCCTCTTCCGATCTGACCGGTGTCCTTATGAGAAGAGGAAGTCGGGACACAGACACGCCCAGAGGGACGACCACGTGAGGATGGAGAAAGAAGATGTCCATCATAAAGCCAAGAAGAGAGGCCTCAGGAGAAACCAGCTCAGCTGAGAACCTTCAGAACTGTCAGAGCAGAGATTCCTGCCATTTAAAGCCTTCAGTCTTCGGTGCTTGGTGATAGCAGCCCTAGACTTGAGAGACAGGGCTGTGGACTAGAAAGCAGCTTTCACCACCGGCCTCCCTGACCCTGGGGCCTAACGTCAGGCTACACAGAGGCCCTCTCTCGGTGGCTAAATGATCCAGGACCTTGACCCTCCCCACACAGACTGTTCTTCCCTCTGCAGCGACAGGAACACGAAGCTCTTGTAGGACAGTAGGTCTGAATTGGGCTCTTTTTTTTTTTTTTTTAATATCTGCAGAGAAACACACACATGCAGCTCTGGAAAAATCTCCCCCGAGGAATTCACAGTAGCTGTCTCTGTGTGGGCGAGATTATGAGTGTTTTCTTACTTTCTTCTTGTTGCTTGTCTGGAGCTTGTGATTTTTCTGTAGTGAACATGTATTGCTCTTATGACAGAAAAATAGGGTTTAAAACAGCAAAAACAGTGGCTGTAGCGAGGAGAAACCCAGAGGTCAGGGCAGAGAGGGGTTCTGGGTGGAAACGGGGAGTCCTGGACCAGACCCAGGGGTGGGCGGTGGGGATGCTGGGAGGGCTTGGTGTGGGGTGGTGCTGAGAAAACAAACATTTGAAAAGGAGAAAGGGAATGCGGTTGCTGAATAAAGGACATCAGTTAATTTGAATTTCAGGCAAGCAGCAAATAATGTTTCAGTAAAAGTATGTACCAAATAATGCATGGATATACTTATACTAAAAAATATTATTCATTGTTTATCTGAAGTTCAAATTTAACTGGACATCCAGTTTAGAAAAACATGTTTGTTTTTCTAAATGTGACGGTCCTGGGACTTCCTCCATGGTCCACTGGTTCAAGTTTCACGGCCGCGATGCAGAGGGCGTGGGTTCTAAGATCCTGTATGTGGCACGATGCAGCCAAATCATTTTTAGGACTTCCCTGTTGGTCCGCCCGCCACTGCAGAGGACACGGGTTCAGTCCCTGCTCTGGGAAGATCCCACATGCCGTGGAGCTGCTAAGCCCATGTGCCACAAGCACTGAAGCCTGTGGGCTGCAACCACTGATGCCCAAGCACCCTAGGGCCCTTGTTCCACAACCAGAGAACCCCCTGCAGTGAGAAGCCCCCACACAGCAACGAAGGGCAGCCCTCACTCACCACAGCTAGAGAAAGCCTGCGTGTGGCCGGAAAGACCCAGTGCAGCCCAAAGTAAAATAAATGAATGAATCTTTAAAAATAGTGATAGCAATAATATTTCTTTAAAAAACACTTTAAAAAATTAACTTGGCAGTCCTGGGGGAGGGAGGTGGTGATAATGATGCTGACAACAATGCAGTCTCTCTGGGCCAGGCAGGGGCAGACTCAGAGCTCAAAGGGCTGTTGGGGAGACCGCAGTCTCTGAGACCTGGATTCCACCTTCCACAGCCAGCTGGGCCTCTGTGACCAGACAGAGGCTCCCAGATTCCCCACGTACCTGGCGACCTACAGCCAAGGAAGAAAGGACCAGCAGTTTTGCCAGCTGGGTCATCTGCGGGGCCCGGAGCAAAAGGAAAATGCAGAACCCTTTGTTCAAAATGCAGGAAGCTTCGTGACAGCTGTTGTTCCGTCACTCAGTCGTGTCCGACTCTCTGCTTCCCTGTCCTTCACTGTCTCCCGGAGTTAAGGTACAAAATAACAGGCTGTTTCCTTTCTTCTGCTGGCACCTCAGCTTGTGCTGTTTATTTGTTACTTAATGTCATTATCAGTAAAGAAAAATTAGCATTTTGAATTGTGTGTTATCCAGGTTCTCCAGAGAAATAAAGCCAAGGGGAGAGAGGGAGAGAGATTTAACTCTAAGGAACTGGCTTATGTGATCATGGAGGCTGAGAAGTCCACAGGCAAGCTTTACCTGCTTTACCACAGGCAAGCCAGAGACCAGGAGAGCCAGTCATGTGTTAAGTTCTAGTCCAAATCCGAAGGCTCAAGACCCAAGAGAGCTGATGGAGTAAGTCCTGGTGTGAGTGTGAGTATTCTGAAGGCAGAAGATGGATGTTCCAGCCCCAAGACAGTCAGGCAGGGCGAGTGGATTCTCCCTCCCTCCATCCCTTACGTCCTGGTCAGGCCCCCAACTGATCGGACAAGGCTCGCCCACATTGGGAGAGCAATCTGCTTTTCTTAGTCCATTCAGTTTCCATTGTTACCCTCATCCACCCCACACTCTGGAATCATGTTTGGCCAAATGACTGGACACCCCACAGCCCTGTCAAGTTGACTGATAAAGTTGACCTTTTCAAATTTTAAGCATGTTTACCATTCATTTTTCCAGTTTTAAATGCAAGTATCAGAGCACTTGGGCTTTCACAGATGGTAAAGAACCTGCCTGCCAGTGCAGGAGACATAAGAGACACAGGCTCGACCCCTGGATTGGGAAGATCCCCTGGAGGAGGGCATGGCAACCCACTCCAGTGTTCTTGCCTGGAGAGTCCCACGGGCAGAGGAGCCTGGCGGGCTACGATCTATAAGGTCACAAAAGAGTCAAACACAACCGAAGTAACCTAGCACGCGTGTACCCATAAGAGCATTGAATTCGTAACACACAAGCACTGACATACCCTTCTCCAGGGGATCGTCCCAATCCAGGGATCAAACCCAGGTCTCCTTCTTTGCAGGCAGATTCTTTACCATCTGAGCCACCAGGGAAACCCTCTTTCACTTTCATAAAATCATTTAATCCACAACACACAGTCACTAAAATTACATAATCCGTATTTCGTAGCTCAGACCTGCACCTATGTTTCATCCTCACCCGCTCAGTGGAAATACTGCGCAAAACTGACTCAGCTGTTTGCATTGCGCTTTGTGCCCCATGTTTGAAGGACAGGCTGCTGCTGAGGAAGGCAGGGTGGCGGGGAATGGAGCTGTGGGCGCCCGATCGCCCACTCCCCTCCAGGCCATTGTTTTCAGGGCAAGTGGACAGCTTCCAAACACAGGTACCTGCATCCTCCTTGCTCTGAGTGCGACTCCGCCTCCCGTGTGCGACTCCGCCTCCCGTGTGCTGCGCCCCCCTGCGATCCTCCACCCCCTGCATCACGAATGCCCGGTGGGAACCTAGCGGCCAGGAACAGGGCGGCACTATCCCCATTTCCTCTGCTCATGCATGCTCCCCAGTCCCTTCCAGTTTCACTGACAGTCAGTATCTTAAATAACCTATAATGGAAAATAATTTCAAAAATAATCTATGTGTATCCGTATAACTGGATCACCTTCCTGTGCACTGAAACACTGTAAGTCGCCCATACTTCAATAAAATAGATACATATTAAGAAAAAGACGCAATGCAAAGACAAAAATGACTAAGAATTTCAGCGTGTATCTTTTCCTAGATTTCATTTCTAAGTGATGTCATATGATATTCGTCTTTGTCTGACTTCCTTCAGTTCGTGTGATCACTTCCAGGTCCATCCAGGTTGCTGTGACATGATTTCATTCTTTTTAAAGGCTGAGTAATATTCCATTGTGTATATATGTGTATATGTCTGTATACATATCACATCTTCTTTATCCACTTTGTCAATGATATTTGGGTTGCTTCCATGTTTTGGCCTTTGTAAATAGTGCTGCAATGAACACTGGGGTGCATGCGTCTTTTTGAATTATGGTATTTTCCCAGATATGTGCACAGGAGTGGAATTGCTAGATTGTATGATAGTTCTATTTTTAGTTTTTTGAGGAATGACCGAACTGTTCTCCACAGTGGCTGTACCAATCTACATCCCCACCAATACTGTCGGAGGGTTCCCTTTTCTCCACACCTTCTCCAGCATTTATTATTTGTAAACATTTTGATGATGGCCATCTGACTGGTGTGAGGTGATACTTCATTGTGGGTATCACTTATTTACAAAACAGAAATGACATAGAAAACAAACTTATGGTTACCAAAGGGGAAGGAGGAGGGATAAGTTAAGAGTTTGGGATTAACAGATACAAACTACTATGTACAGAATAGGTAAACAATAAGGACCTACTGTAAAAATCAGGTAACTACACTCAGTATCTTGTAATATACTATAATGGAAAAGAGTCTGAAATACATATATATATATATATTCATTTATGTCGGAGAAGGCAATGGCACCCCACTCCAGTACTCTTGCCTGGAAAATCCCATGTACGGAGGAGCCTGGTGGGCTGCAGTCCATGGGGTCACTGAGGGTCTGACTCGACTGAGCGACTTCACTTTCACTTTCATGCACTGGAGAAGGAAATGGCAACCCACTCCAGTGTTCTTGCCTGGAGAGTCCCAGGGACCAGGGAGCCTGGTGGGCTGCCGTCTATGGGGTCGCACAGAGTCGGATACGACTGTTGAGACTTAGCAGGAGCAGTATTCATTTATTTATACGAGTCACTGAATCACTTTGCTATATACCCGAAACTAACACGACACTGTAAGTCATCTACACCTCAATTTTAAAAAAATAAAAAGGACTTCAAGGCAGTGGCCACAGAGCGCCGAGTCCAGCGTGGGGCCCTTTGAACAAGGGGCTCCTGCAGAGGACCTGCGCCCAGGAAGGGGATTCCAACGGCCAGAGTCAACGGCTCTGAGACCCTCCCGGCCAGCCTCCTCATTGCACCCTGGCCCAGACCTGCACGTGCTCCTCTCATTGGCACACTCAGACACACACAAGCCACATGCCCACACTCAGACACACAAACCGTGGGTCCCAGGAGGGGGGTTGGCTGTTCGGGGTATAGCACAGTGGACCGAGTTATAGTTGCACCCAATTCTCCGGGAGGAGAGTGGAGCTGGGAGAGGTTAGGTAACGTCCTGGGGACACACACTTTTGATCCCCCTGCACTTGGCCACCTCTCCGGGGACCAGCCCTACGGGCTGTTTGCTCACCCCAGGCCGGGCACTGTGAAGATGGCAGGGGGACACTCGCCATCACACTGTGCTAGGACCCTGCTGGCTCAGGGAGGCCTCGGGCTGAGGCAGAGCCGGGTGGTCGGGGAAAGGGTGTCAGGGAAGGGGAGGAACCCGTGCAAAGGCCAGGAAACTGCGCAGCCCCTCGCTCAGCCAGAAACGCAGGGCAGGTGTGTGAGAGTGTGTGTGCAAGGGTGACCGCGTACCTCTGCTCTCCAGACCCTCAGTGAGCCCCCCCGTATGAGGCCTGTATGGGGCACCGGGAGGGCCTAGCTCCACCCTCACAAAGCAATCAAGTAAGTGGGAGAAACAGAAACCAACAACCAGCACTGAAAGCCTGGGAGGCGGGAAGCCCAAGGTGGGACATCAAGGAGGGCTGCCTGGAGGAGGTGTATCATGAAGGACTGGGCGCTCAGGTAGTAGCTCGGGGATGGAAAAAAATGACGTGTGCAGAGCCTTGGCAGTGAGGACAATCTGGCAGGTTTGGGCAAAGGCAGCAAAGTCCACGAAGCCAGGAAGGCGCAGCCCGGGATGAAAGTGAGGCTGGAAGGCCCTTTGTGGCGCTGATGCTTTACCCTGAGGCCCTCGGAAGGGACAGGGAAGTGTCACATGGTGGGCAGAGGGGCTGGGGGACAAGCCTCCAACCAGGCTCAGGGCTTGGGATGGCTGTCTTTGGAAAAGCATCCTGGCACAACCACGGGAACGGAATAGACAGCTTACAATGTGATCACAAAAAAAGTAAGACACCCCAGGAGAGACCAACAGAGCCCAGAACCCAGAGAGAGGCTGGTGTCCTGGGGGGCCATGGCAGATACTGCAGGGGTGTCTGCAGTCTGTGGGTCCTCAGGATTTTCCACGGGATTCTCCAGGCAAGAACACTGGAGTGGCTTGCCATGGCCTCCTCCAGGGGATCTTCCCCACCCAGGCATCGAACCAGCATCTCCTGTGTCTCCTGCATCAGCAGGCGAGTTCTTTATGGCTGAGCCACCTGGGGAGCCTGTCCCTGTTCTGCACCTACACAAAAACAAGTTGCCCGTGGGCTAAAGCTCAGCATGGAAAGCAAAGAGTTACAACTTTGGGAAGAATATGTCTCTGCCATAATGAGATGCCTCCTCACCCCCATTAGCATGGCTACTATTTTTAAAAAAGAAGAAAAGTAACAAGTGTTGGTGAGGGTGTGCAGAAATTGGAATCCTTGTGCTCTGCTGGTGAGAATGCAAAATGGTTGCAGCCACTATGGGACGTCCTCAAAAAATTAAATGCAAAATTACCATTTGATCCAGCAATTACACTGCTGGGTACACACTCAAAAGAACGGAAAGCAGACTCTTAAGAGATACTTGTACACTCGTGTTCAAACCAGCATTATTCACAGTAGCCAAAAGGCAGAAACAAGCCAAGTGTCCATGGATGGGATTCCTGGGCGGTGCAAGTGGCAAAGAACCCGCCTGCCCACGCAGGTTAGACAAGAGCTGTGGTTCAATCCCTGAGTCAAGAAGATGTCCACGCAGGTTAGACATGAGAGATGCGGGTTCAGTCCCTGAGTCGAGAAGACGCCCTGGAGGGGGGCATGGCAAGCCACTCCAGTATTCTTGCCTGGAGAAGCCCATAGACGTTGGAGCCTGGAAGGCTGCAGTCCATGGGGTCACAAAGACTCGGACATGACTGAAGCGACTTAACGTGCACTGCATGGATGGAGGAACGGATAAACAAAACGCGGGCTCTACTGAAATGGAATGTTACCCAGCCTTAAGAAGGAAGGACTTCCCTGGTAGCTCAGTTGGTAAAGAATCCGCCTGCAATGTGGGAGATCCCGGTTCAATTCCTGGGTGGGGAAGATCCCATGGAGAAGGGACAGGCTACCCACTCCAGTGTTCTTGGGCTTCCCTTGTGGCTCAGCTGGTAAAGAATCTGCCTGCAATGCAGGAGACCTGGGTTCGATTCCTGGGTCAGGAAGATCCCCTGGAGAAGGGAACGGCTAACCACTCCAGTAATCAGACATGACAAAGTGATTTTCAGTTCACTTCACTTCAAGAAGGAAGGAGATTCTTCCTTCCTTCCTATGGACACAGGCCACAGCCTGGATGAAACTTGAGGTCATTATTCTGAGTGAAATAAAGCCAGTCACAAAAGGACAGATGTTTTATTTCATTCATATGATGCCCCTAGAGGAATCAAATTTATAGAGACCGGAAGTAGAATGGTGGGTGCCTGGGGCTGAATGGAGGGATCAATGGAAATTGCATTTTAACAGGTACAGCGTTTCAGTTGTGCAAGATGAAAAGCATTCTGGGGATGGACAGTGGGGATGGTTGCTCATCGCTGGGATTGTGTTTAATGTCACTGAATTACACACAGGAAAATGGTTTAAAATGGTCAGTTTCATGTTATGTATACTTTACCGCAATTTAAAAATATGCATATAATGTATCATTGTTGTCGTTTAGTCCCTAAGTCGTGTCTGGCTCTTTTGCCACCCCATGAAGTATAGCCTGCCAGGCTCTGTCCAAGGGATTATTCAGACAAGAATACTGGAGTGAGTTGCCATTTCCTCCTCCAGGGGATTTTGCCAACCCAGGGATCAAAGCTGTGTCCCCTGCATCGGCAGGTGGACTCCTTACCACTAAGCCACCTGCCATTTTTTTTTTAAAGAATATATGGCAACCCACTCCAGTACTCTTGCCTGGAAAATTCCATGGATGGAGAGGCCTGGTAGGCTACAGTCCATGGAATCGCAAAGAGTCGGACACGACTGAGCAACTTCACTTCACTTCACTTATGCTCTAAGGATAGAGAAGATTCTCCTATTTTAAAAAAAGATAAAGAAAGAATAAAGGAAATGTTGCTTTATGGAAAAATTAAAAGATACTCTCTGTAACCGAAGATGCCATGAACTAAGCTGACCCTTGTCTTGGTGTTCATGCCTCCCCCTCCAGACCTCCCGCAGTGAACTCCCTGCAGAGGCTGAGGCCGGGAGACAGCACGGTTGTCTAGGGAGGGCTTTGTCCACCCAGCTCTGCCTCTCTTTGCCCCTTGAAGCCTCAGGGTGGCAATGGCTCCTGGTGCTGACAGCCTGGGGCACCCCACTGTTCCTTGGCGGTTTCTCTGCATCTCATGAAACAGTCCTCTGATTTGGGGGTGCCCGTTGTTTCCTGCTGGCACCCTGGCTGTTTATTTTAAAAAAAGGGACAAAGCAGGCACTGAACCTATTTGTGGCCCATACAACCAAGAGAACAAGGAACTTCCACGTGCAATAAAGAGCCGGACAGAGAGAGGCAACTGGAGGCTGCCCGAGGCGGAAGGAAGATGGCAGCGACCACGTGTGGCAGACCACTTACAATAATGGGGCAGAGACCACATTATTCTGCCCACCACTCACCTCCGTGATGGGCAGAATAATGCTCCCGGGGGTGCCCACGTCCTAAGCCCTAGACCCCATGGATTGGTCCCCTTCTATGACAACGCAGACTCTGCACGTGTGATGAAGTGAAGGACCTGGAGGTTGGGGAAATGATCCTGGAAATTTTCTCACTGGAGCCAAAGTCATCAAAAGCTCCCCACAAGAGGGTCCAAGGAGAGAGAGACTGGAAGACGCCAGACAGCTGACTTTGAAGAGGAAGGAAAGGGCCCTGAGCCAAGGAGTGCAGACAGCTCTAGAAGCTGGAAAACGCAAAACCGAAGACAGAGTCTCCCACAGAGCCTTCGGAAGGAGCACAGCCCTGCCGACACCTTCATCTCAGACCAGTGAGACCGGAGCCAGACTGCCACCTCCAGAACTACGGGAGGACAAAAGTGCATAGATTGGGGCCCCTAATTGTGGTGCTTTGCCATAGCAGCACTAGGAAGACATGCCTCCTCACTAGGAACCAGGGAGATGGAACCAAAACATCAAAGCCACACGCCTTCCCACCTAGGCTGTCCACACGGAAGCGTGCCCAGAGAGCCTGGGACTGGCTCACTGGTGTGTTGGGAGACAAAGGTGGCGACTGCCCAGCTCTGCGCGTGCAATAAAGTCACTCAAGTATGCACTTTAAAATGGTTGATTTTATGTTATGTGAATTGCATCTCGATTTTAAAAAATGGTGTGGAACTTCCCTGGTGGCCCAGTGGTTAAGAGTCCACCTAACAACACAGGGGACGTGGATTAGGAAGAATTCCACATTTCATGGGGCGACTAAGCCCACGCACCACAACTACTGACTCCCAAACAAGAGAAGTCGACGGGAAGCCCGCAAGCTGCTGAACTGCTCACTGTACCTAGAGAAAGCTGGCGCGGAGCCAGGAAGACTCCATACAGCCCCCTCCCCCAAACATGATGTGGACTGGAAAAAGCGAGTGGCGGAGGGTGTGCACAAAACCACTCCGTGTTTGTGAAACGCGCGCAAGTGATCTAGGATAAACCTGGGGACACGCCCACGGAGACGCTCAGGAGAGACGAGTGGCCTTTCAAAGGGCATCCCCTCTGGGGAAAGGTGGCGGGTTGGGTTCTGAAGGAGGGCAAAGGGGATCTGGCTGTAATTAATGTTGATGTCGTGTTTAAGACTCAAAAACAAAGGTTGCTATGTGTTGAAACCGGCCATGGTCGTGGTTATTTTTTCTCTTTATTTTTCATAACTAAACATGAAAAGCGGAGCACACGGCCCCCACCCCCCCACGTTCCCCCCCCCCCCCCCCCCTACTGCATTTCACTTCTTAAAACAGGTGAAAGAGAAATAAGTCCTCAGCATCTAGGGGGCCTGAGATGGGGTGACATTGGTCTCTTGAGAGGCCATCCCTGGGGACCCTCTGGATCCAGGGCCTGGCTGGAGCAGGCGCACAGGAGCCGGCACGTATCGGCTGAGCACCTCTAGGTACCACTTTGCACAGACTCCCTAAAAGCATCTTAACAGCGACACCCCCATTTTGTAGGTAGGAAGACTGAGGCTCCATTGCCCAGCTAGCAAGAGGCAGAGTCGGGATACCACCCCAGGCTGTCAGGCTCCCAGGGGTGGGCTTCCCTGCCTTTAGCACCCTGTCTAATGTACCTGAACATCACCCCATCACATCCAAGCGACCGTGGGCTGGGCTACTCTAGCCCCCACCTCAGGGCCGGCACTTCCTGTCCAAAATACAGACCACACTCCCCAATACTTCATTTCTACAAGCTTCCAGCACCCAACCATGGAGGAGTCAAAGGAAAAGGGAGGTGAATGCCCACAACCCCTGGGGGCCCCCAGATAGCATGGCTCCACCACACCCTTGTCACTGGTCCGGACCGCTCTGCACCATGGCCCCCAGGCACCCTGCGCTAGGGTGATACCACATGCAGCCATGGGTAAGGGGGAGTTTCAACCCACTTCTCCAAACCTGGGGGAGGGGCCACTGAGCTGCTTCCGCCTCTGCCGCTGGCGAGTGAAGTGGTCCCCGATCTCCTCCGAGGAAAGAAAGCCGCCCGGGGCTCAGGACTCCAGCGTGGGCCTCAGGGATAAGCCAGGGTGGGGACAAGAGGAAAAAAGGGCCTCTGCCTTCGGAAGCCCCCAGCACATCTGCACAAGCTTGGGATGAAAATCTCAAAGCGCAGGTAGTTATCATTTCCCCAGACCTCGGTTTTCCTCCTCAGTGAAATGGGGTGGTATGCCTGCCTCACTGCCTGGGTTTGGAGAGAAGGTGCCTGTCAGAAGGCCAAGACTCAACGAATGGTGGGTGGTGGTGATATCTTTAGATAAATATATCTAGGTGATATTTCTAATCTAGAATAGGGACTTCTTTGGAAGTCCAGTGGTTAAAATTCCACGCTTCCTATGAACAGGCACAGGTTCCATCCCTGGTCAGGGAACTAAGATCCCGCACGCCAATAAATAAAGACATAAAATAAAATTATTTAAAATAAAGAAATATCTAGAATAGTAAATGAATAAATAGAATCCTGGGTTGGTCACGCAAGCTTTTGCCACCACTAACATCAGTCTGACGAGCTCCTTTCTCCCCTAGACTCAGTGTTTCCATCTGTGCAATGGGTGGGCACATATCCCCTTTCCCAGGCGGACCGGCTGCACCGGGAGCCCCAGGGAGCCTCTTGGCTGGAAACACGTGCTCTTGGTTCCGAGCCTGTTGCAGGGGTGCGTATCCAGGGCAGCTCCTAGAGAGCTGGATGTCTGGTTTAGGAGACAGGACAGCCCCAGGGGCTTGGGAGGAGAGCCACAGACCCAGACCTGGGGTCTCGGCCCGCAGACAACCTTGCAGCTGCCCCCCATCAGCGAACAGCACAGAGCCCCGGGGAGCCGGTCTCCTGCAGCGGTGCTTCCAGCCACGAAGTGTAGGGGCTCAGGCCACCGGGAAGCAGCAGAGGCGGAACTTGAACTCGGGCTGTGGACCACCGGGGCAGCCCTCTCCCCTTCTCCCCTTTCCACCTGCACGTTGCCCCGCCACTTAGGAGCAGTGTGGCCAAGGAAGCAGTGTCTTCTCCCTGGGCCTCAGTTCCCTGATTTGTAAGAAGCATTTTTCTATTTGTAAAGATGGCATCCCTTATACATGGAATCTAAAAAGAAATGATATCAACGAACTTGCTCACAAAACCGAAAGAGACTCACAGACTTAAAGAACAAGCTTCTGGTTAGCCAGGGGGAAGGATGGAGGGAACGGATATTCAGGGGATTTGGGATGGACACGAACACACACTGCTGTATTCAAAATGAATAACCAACAAGGACTGACTGTGTAGCACAGCGAACTCTGCTCAATGCTATGTGGCAGCCTGGATGGGAGGGCAGTTTAGCGGAGAATCAGGTCAGTTCAGTTCAGTCGCTCAGTCGTGTCTGACTCTGCACTCCAGGCCTCCCTGCCCATCACCAACTCCCGGAGCTTGCTCAAACTCATGTCCATCGAGTCGATGATGCCATCCAACCATCTCATCCTCTGTCACCCCCTTCTCCTCCCGCCTTCTCCTAGGGGAGAGTGGATACACGTATATGCATGGCTGAGTCCCTTTGCTGTCCATCTGAAACTATCACAACATTGTTAATCGGCTATAGCCCAATATAAAATAAAGTTTAAAATATATGTATGTATATCTTATTTGTAAAAAAATTTTTTTTCTTTGCTAAAAAATAGTAAAAGTAGCACCTACATCAGAGGGTTCTTGTGATGGACTTGATGAAGCTTGACAGTGCCTAGACACAGCGCCTGAAGGGGGTGTTGTTATTTTGTGCCTTCAGGGTTACTGCTCACAGACAACCCCTCCCTCCACTCCAAATAAGTCCCGTCTTGCCTCAGTGAGACCCGATTTGAACAATATGGCCCAGGTCTAAAAGCTTCCGGATTTCAGAAGTGTTTGCAACTGCCATGACGCCTCTAGAAAGTAAATCATTTACAGAAGGAGTCTCTTTTTTAAAAAATTGCCTTTCATTCTTTTAGATATTACACAGGCCACTTGAGAAAGAAAAGCAGCCAGCTGGTATCAGCAAATAATTCCTTGAGTTATAAATAGTCTAGATGCCTGAGTAGAAGGAGGCTGCAGGAGAAAGGCATTCGAGCCCCTCATCCATGAGCCGAGGAGCAGGGTCTGCCAGGAGGCTGCCCCGGTTCCCAGACCCCTGCTCATGGCTCTGCATGTCTGAAGCCCTTCCCAGGCAGCAGCGCTCGGTAAACCATCCATAGGTGGGATTTTTCTAAAGCTGCAGGCCAGGAGGGGGGCAGAGAAGTCACCCAGGGGCTGCGTCCATCCGAAGGGCCAGCATGTAGCCAGCTTCATGAGAGTGGAGGTGACATTCCCAGAACTCAGGAAGGAGCCATCATGGGGTTGGGGGGAGGGTTCTCTCCCCTCACTGATGGAGAGTAAGGGGCCTTTTCTTAAGAATTTGAAAAAGGATAGATACATGTGTAGGTATAATTGAAGCACTTTGCTGTACACCTCAAAGTAACACAACATTGTTTATCAAGTATGCTCTGATATAATTTTTTTTTTTCAAAACAGAGCTTTTTTTTTACATATGAGCTTTGTTTCCACGGCCAAAACACGCCGTCTTCATGGAGACAGGTGCTGCTGCGCTGTGCTCGGTCACTCAGTTTTGTCCAACTCTTCACGACCCCATGGACGGGAGCCCAGCAGGCTCCTCTGTCCATGGGGATTTCTCGGGCAAGAATACTGGAGTAGATTGCCATTTCATCTTTCAGGGGATCTTCCCGACCCAGGAATGGAACCCAAGTCTCTTGCACCTCCTGCAATGGGAGGTGGGTTCTTTACGACCGTGGAGACAAGTACCCAGATAAGCCTGGGAGTTTGGGGGCCTCCCAAAGGGAGCTCCAGAAGGGGAGAGTCTAAGGAAGCAACTGGGGAGCACAGCCCGAGGGTGGGAAGGTAGGTGCAAAGCCCACCCTGGGCCCAGCTCCTGGCTGCGGGACACTTCTCTGTCCATCCACACTCGCCTCCTTGAAGGCTGCTCAGGGCCAGCCTGATCCTGCCCAGTTTCTCCCGGGTGCCTGTGCCTGGCCTGGAGCTGGGTATCAGCCTCTGGCAGAGTCAGTTTCCCTTAGACGGGGCACAGACTCCTCAGTCAGAGCAGTCTTCACCTGGAGACCAGGAGGGACAGCATAGGTGGCTTCACTCCATGGGATGGTCAGGGTGCACCTCTTCAGATGTGGAAGGGAAAGGGGGGCAAGAAATGGGGCTGCAGTTTGTGAGTCGGGACACATTCAGGGGGCAGGAGATGGTAGGGGGCATAGCTGAGCTGTTCAGATATAAATTCAAATCTATGCTCCACCTGCAAATCGAAACTACCCCTCACACAGTCAGAAGGGCCATCATACAGTCTACAAATGACAAAGGCTGGAGTGGGTGTGGAGGAAAAGGAACCCTCCTACACTGTTGGTGGGAAGGTAAATTGCTGCAGCCACTGGGGAGAACAGTACAAAGGTTCTTTGAAAAAAACTAAACATAGAATTACCAAATGACCCGGCAATCCCACTCCTGGGCCAATATCCAGAGAAAGCTCTAATTCGCAAAGGTACATGCTGCTGCTGCCGCCAAGTCACTCCAGTCGTGTCCGACTTTGTGCGACCCCATAGACGGCAGCCCACCCGGCTCCCCCGTCCCTGGGATTCTCCAGGCAAGAACACTGGAGCGGGTTGCCATTTCCTTCTCCAATGCATGAAAGTGAAAATAAAAGTGAAGTCGCTGAGTCGTGTCCGACTCTTAGCGACCCCATGGACTGCAGCCTACCAGGCTCCTCCGTCTATGGGATTTTCTAGGCAAGAGTACTGGAGTGGGGTGCCATTTCCTTCTCCCATGGCACCCCAATTTTCGTAGCAGCACTGTTTGCAGTAGCCAGGACATGAGAGCAACCTAGACGTCTCTCAGCAGATGGATGAGTAAAGCAGACATGGTATGGATACAGTGGAACCCTTCATGGTTCAGCTGCTTCAGTCGTGTCTGACGTATGGATACA
>NW_024070200.1:3420661-3465542 GCF_014754425.2 Oryx dammah | reverse complement strand
GGATACAGTGGACCCTTCATGGTTCAGCTGCTTCAGTCGTGTCTGACTCTTTTGCGACCCCATGGACTGTAAGCCTGCCAGGCTCCTCTGTCCACGGGACTTCCCAGACAAGAATACTGGAGTCGGCTGCCATTTCCTTCTCTGGCAGATCTTCCCAACCCAGGGACTGAACCCCTGTCTCCTGCTTTGGCAGGTGGATTCTTCAGCACCGAGCCACCAGGAAAGCCCCGCAGGAGAATACCACTCAGCCATAAAAAAGAATGAAACAATGACGCTTGCAGCAACGTGGATGGACACAGAGATGATCATTCAATGTGAAGTCAGTCATGCAGAGAAAGACAGACATCAGTGACATCACTTGTGTGTGACGTAAGCATGATACAACCTAGAAATGATACAAATGAACTTATCCACAAAGCAGAAATGGACTCAGAGAGCTAGAAAACAGATGGATGGTTACCAAGGTAAAAAGGGCTGGGGAGGGATACATTAGGAGTTTGAGATTAGCAGATACAAAGTATATATAAAACAGATAAACAACAAGGACCTGCTGTATCAGTTCAGTTCAGTTCAGTCACTCAGTCGTATCTGACTCTTTGCAACCCCATGAACCACAGCACGTCAGGCCTCCCTGTCCATCACCAACTCCCGGAGTTCACTCAGACTCATGTCCATTGAGTTGGTGATGCCATCCAGCCATCTCATCCTCTGTCGTCCCCTTCTCCTCCTGCCCCCAATCCCTCCCAGCATCAGAGTCTTTTCCAATGAGTCAACTCTTTGCATCAGTTGGCCAAAGTATTGGAGTTTCAGCTTCAGCATTATTCCCTCCAAAGAAATCCCAGGGCTGACCTCCTTCAGAATGGACTGGTTGGATCTCCTCGCAGTCCAAGGGACTCTCAAGAGTCTTCTCCAACACCACAGTTCAAAAGCATTCTTCGGCGCTCAGCCTTCTTCACAGTCCAACTCTCACATCCATACATGACCACAGGAAAAACCATAGCCTTGACTAGATGGACCTTTGTTGGCAAAGTAATGTCTCTGCTTTTCAATATGCTATCTAGGTTGGTCATAACTTTCCTTTTCATGGGAAGGCCATGAAAAGGAAAGCGTCTTTTAATTTGATGGCTGCAATCACCATCTGCAGTGATTTTGGAACCCCAAAAAAATAAAGTCTGACACTGTTTCCACTGTTTCCCCATCTATTTCCCATGAAGTGATGGGACCAGATGCCATGATCTTCGTTTTCTGAATGTTGAGCTTTAAGCCAACTTTTTCACTCTCCTCCTTCACTTTCATCAAGAGGCTTTTTAGTTCCTCTTCACTTTCTGCCATAAGGGTGGTGTCATCTGCATATCTGAGGTTACTGATATTTCTCCAGGCAGTCTTGATTCCAGCTGGTGTTTCTTCCAGCCCAGCATTTCTCATGATGTACTTTTATAGCAGAGGGAATTATGTTTGATATCCATGCGTGTTAAGTTGCTTCGGTCATGTCCGACTCTGTACAACCCTATAGACTGTAGCCCCCCAGGCTCCTCTGTCCATGGGATTCTCCAGGCAAGAACACTGGAGTGGGGTGCCATGCCCTCCTCCAGGGGATCTTCCCGACCCAGGGATCAAACCTGTGTCACTTATGTCTCCTGTATTGGCAGGTTCTTTACCACTAGCACCACCTAGGAAGCCCCAATATCCTGTAATAAACCATAAAAAAAATCTATGCTCCAATTCTGTGACTGTGTGACCTTGGGCAAATGACTTAACCTTTCTCTTATTTGATTTCTTCTCCAAAAAATAGGGTTGAAAGTGGCACCTCACTACTCAAGTGACTATGGGTGTTCCTGGTACACACGTCTCACGTAGCCAAGCTCACTAGAGGCTGTTAGCTGTTACTGTGGTGGATGGCCTGCCTTGGCCTCTCAGTGAGATGTCCCAGTATCTAGATGGGGCTTGATCATAGCCCACTAGAAGGTTCCTCCTGGCTGCAGTCGGTGGGGTCTGGTGGGTATCTGGCATCTGTACAGAGGCCCGGGTGCCTTGCTGTCATCTGGAAATTTGGGGAAACTGAGTCAGGGAGAGCCAGGGCTCAAGACAGCGATGAGAAAGAGGGTGGTGGTTTACAGGGTCCCCGAGGAGAGAGGATCCCCAGGACCCAATACGCAGGGGATCAGTCAGATGTCCTGGACTGAGGGGTGCCATTGGGGTGGGACGGCAGGGACCCAGGTCCTCCCAGAGCTGACAGGGCTGGAGCGGATGGCAGAGGCCACCCCTGTCCCAGCCCCAAAGGCACCCCACCCTCTCTCCCAAACTGTCCTCCTCTGTGGCCTGGGAGCACTGACTGAGTCCTCCTGGCGGCATCCAGCACAGCTTGTTTCCAAGAAGCTCAGAAACACTCCTGGCAGCACTCAGGGTGCAAAGAACTCTCGTTACTCAGACGCGGGTGGACCTGAGATCTGTGCCTTCAGAGCCTTGAAGAGCGTTTCTGTTGAGTGTGGAGCCGCCACGCTGGAGCAGGTTGTGAGGGTGCCGTGTTCCAGGAGGATTCAGAAGCCTGGGCCCCTCTCAGGTGTGGCTTCTCACTGCCATGCATGGAGAGACACGCACACACAAGCACGCACAGACAGCACACGGGCAGGTGTGCACACATGGGCGATTCTACCCAGAGCCTCAGGCAGACACGCTTGCACACACCCTCATGCACACACAGCCCCAGGCCCCTCCAAGGATGAGGGGGAGCCAGGCCACCTCTGCAGGCTCAGCAACACACTGTGACCCGGGGAAGCCATTCCCACAGAACACAGGCCGCCCCCCGAGGCTGCAGGATGCTAAGACCCTGGAGACCCTGGAGCCCCATTTCCTAATGTCACCACGAAGTCTAATTTCTCACACAGGCATCCTGCCTGGCATTTCCCCTGCCATGTCGCCAAGTCTGCCTACGTTTCTCAATCCTGAACCTCAGAAACAATTCCCTGATTCCTGCTCTCTGTCCTGGGATTTACTCCTGAAAGAAGTCTGCCCTGAATCAGGAGCTCAGGACTGAATGGGCAGGGGGCATATCTGCCCAGGCACAGCATCCCTGCCCCTCACTCTCCCCTCTTCCCACTCCTTCCTCCCCAGCCTTCTGGAACAGGGCCTCGGGAGGATCTGGGTGAGGTTGCTGGGCCCTGAGCCGGCATACAGAATCCTCACTGCCCCCTCTTTGAGAGCTGCTAGAGCCCAGGGTGTAGGGGACCACTGAGTTACCTAGGAAACCCATGCCTTCCTTGACTAGAGGCAAAAATGCTGGGCTTCCTTGGAAGAATGAGAGCCCAGTCTGAATGCCTGCTTCCCCAGATCAGGAAGCTCCACCTGTCTCTCCAACCGTGCAAAATCCACCCGCTCATCCACCCATCTATCCACTCAGTCCAACAGTTCATGGTCTGTAGCGGGGAAGACCACCAATTCCACAGTTACTTCAGTGACCTCTCAGTGTGCACTGGGCCCCAGGACTGAAATCATTAACAAGACCAAGCTTACCCAAGCTTTCCATGTCACCTGGCCTCTCGGTCTCCCCTGAGCATAAATAATCCAGAGTCCTGGAGAAGGGTGGCCTGCAGCTTGAGTAGGTCTGTGGGTTTCAGCATCTGTGCAATTCTATGAGAGTCTGTAAGGAATGTTCCTTTTACACAACTCTAGTGGGTAATTTGGGGACCCCATCTGTGCACCAAAAACCCTCCACGCACAGCCCCATGCCCAGAGGAGGAACAGTTTTACAACTTCCGGATATGCGATGGAGGTGTCAAAAGCTCATGAACTCGACTAGCAAGTTGTGAAATATACATCTCAGTTCTGTTCAGTGCCACAGAAAACACGACAACTGATATCAATTAGAGTGGTTTCGGCCTCCAGTCCCAGCTGCTGTTGTTGTCCAGCCGCTAATTCCTATCCGACTCTTTGTGACCCCATGGACTGCAGCACACCAGGCTTCCCTGTCCCTCACCATCTCCCAGAGCTTGCTCAAACTCATGTCCGTTGAAGTCGGTGATGCCATCCAACCGTCTCATCCTCTGTCGTCCCCTTCTCCTCCCGCCTTCAATCTTTCCCAGCATCAGGGTCTTTTCTAATAAGTCAACTCTTTGCATCAGGTGACCACAAAGCATTGGAGCTTCAGCATCAGTCCTTCCAATGAATATTCAGGGTTGATTTCCTTTAGGATTGACTGGTTTGATCTCCTTGCTGTCCAAAGGACACTCAAGAGTCTTCTCCAGGACCACAGTTTGAAAGCATCGATTCTTTGGCACTCCGGCTTCTTCATGGTCCAACCCTCACATCCGTACATGACTACCAGAAAAACCATATGACTATACAGACCTTTGTTGGCAAAATGATGTCTCTGCTTGATAATATGCCATCTGAGTTTCTCATAGCTTTCCTTCCAAGGAGCAAGTGGCTCTTAATTTCATGGCTTCAGTCACTGTCCACAGGGATTCTGGAGCCCAAGAATATTAAGCCTGTCACTCTTTCCACTTTTCCCCCACCTATTTGCCATGAAGTGATGGAACTGGATGCCACAATCTTAGTTTGTTCAGTGTTGAGTTTTAAGACCTTTTTTTTTTTTAAAAAAAAATCACAGCTGACTCATTCAAATAGGTTTCCTGACCATTAGCCAGCAACAGGGAGGGCTCCATGCAGGTGCCTCGGGGGTAGGGCCCCAGGGTCCCAGGTCCTCCTCCTCTCCCTGCACTCGCACCCTCAGAGCTGGTGGCCAGATGGTGCCTTTCTGGTTCAAATAGGTTTCCTGACCATTAGCCAGCAACAGGGAGGGCTCCATGCAGGCGCCTCAGGGGGAGGGCCCCAGGGTCCCAGGTCCTCCTCCTCTCCCTGCACTCGCACCCTCAGAGCTGGTGGCCAGATGGTGCCTTTCTGGTGTCACCCTCAGGCCCGACAAGGCCCAAGGAAGAAATAGAAGAGAGGAAGCATCTCTCCCCCAGGGATGCTGGGGGAGGAGGGAGCTTCCCAGAGGCCCCCAGCAGAGCTGGTCAGCTGACTCCCCAGAACCAATCAGCTGCAGGCGGGATCTGTGGATGGTGACGACTTACTTCATAGAGGCTGGATTGGCTTTAGGGCTCGCCGCTACAGACACCTCAGAGAAATCAACTGCTATTTCTCCCCAGCCATCTGTGCCCTAACTGATCTACAGGTACAGGATGTGGTTTTCATTTCGTCCATCATTCCTATCCCTCCTTTGACAATGAATCCCTCTTCCTACAGGGAAAACGTTCAGTGTGGCTCTAGGAGGCTGAGCCCTGCCAGCCACAGGACAAGGTCCATGATCCAGGCCCAGCCTTCCATTTTTCCTGGACATTTGCTGTATGGACCTGTGAGCGGTCTCTTCTCTTTGGCTATAAACTATAACAAAAATAGGGTTTTAGGGCCTTCTTGTCCCCCTCTGTGCAGAGAGCCAAGACAGAAGCAAGAATGGGGATGAAGAGACACTGAGTCCCATCGACATGGCTTGAGCTCCTAGATCCAGCTATTCCTGAAGCTTGACTGCACACGGACTTCCTCATTGGGGAAGCCATTTTTTGTTTAAATCAATCTGAGTTGTGTTCCTCTTGTTGGCAACAAAGAGTCTGTCTACTCTTAAAGAGATGGGTATACCAGACCATCTTGCCTGCCTCCTGCAGGTCAAGAAGCAACAGTAAGAATCAGACGCAGAACAATGGACTGGTCCCAAATTGGGAAAGGAGTACCTCAAGGCTTGTGTTGTCACCCTGTCTATTTAACCTATATGCAGAGTACATCCTTGACAGAAGTGAAACAGGAGAGAGAAAAAGTTGATGCTCAACATTCAGAAAACTAAGATCATGGCATCCAGTCCCATCACTTCATGGCAAATAGATGGGGAAATAGTGACAGACTTTATTTTGGGGTGGCTCCAAAATCACAGCAGATGGTAATTGCAGCCATAAAATTAAAAGACACTTACTCCTTGGAAGAAAAGTTATGACCAGCCCGCGAATGTCATGGGGTGACTGACACACCAGCCTATTCCTGGTGGGGGAACAGGTGAACGAGGCCTGTAGGTGCATCGGGCTGTTTCGGCCTAGAAGAAGCATCTGGAAATACCCCAGGCAAAGGCCTGGGGGCAGAGGGGAGCCGGCGGGGGGCCTGCCCCCAGCTTCGCTGGCCCTGTGCTAGGAACCACTGACCTGGGACTTGCAGGTGGGGAGGGCCTGGGGGAGATGAGGTGACAGCCTGCAGCCGGGGCCAGTGCAGGGCTTTGCACAGCCTGGAGAAGACCTTGGACGTTTTCTTGCCGACTACTGGAGCTCAAACACAGGCCTCGGAGGCGGGAGGCAGGGTGGTCAGTGTTGGAGGCAAGAGGCAGGGGCATCAGGGGAGTTCAGAAGCATCCAGAAGGATTATCCAGATTGGGGAGCAGGCACTGGGCTCAGTAACGTGGCTGCTTTAAGTAATGGGGATTTGTCATCTTCTGAGAATGCTAATATGATAAACGGGCTCACTGCTAAAAGCCTTCTCCATGCTGTCGAATCGTCCTCAGCGACGATGCCAGAGGCCTGGGCACCGGAGCACCGTTTCAGGACTGCTGTAAATACCCGCTGTGCCCGTACGCTGAGCTGTGGAGAAAAACATGCGTGTGTTGTTGAGCTTTGTTGGGTGTACTGGTTGCCTGGAGTCAGATGAATGCTCGGCGGCCCCGACGGGGCGCGGACGAGAGCTGGAGGCAGGGAGCTGGCTGGCCGGGGTTCGTCCCAGCCTGGCCAGCTCTGGGCCCTGGGCGAGCTCGGCGTTTCTGAGTCATTCATGGGCAAGAGCCCCTTCCCCGCCCGCCCTCGTGGATGGGGTGACCTCAGGTCACCCCATCCACCCCAGACCTCAGCTTCCTCTTCTGTAAAATGGGAGCCATCATCTCAAGAAAAGCCCCCATGCTTGGAGACAGGACACGGAGGGAAAGAGCTACCACTGTAATAAGCAGGGATCAGCACATCCTCCCCCGGCGGTGGGCAGTGTCTGCGGGCCACCCCTGGGCTCTCTGGGCACCTCAGTGATTGCCCCGCTTCAGACGTGGGCCAGGATCTCAGGCTGGCCTTCATGGAACACATCAAACTGGGAGCTTGTCTTTCTTTCTGTTTTTCTTTTTTCACTGTTCTTTTAACCTCAGCTGCAAGAGTTGGACATGACCGACGCGACTTAGCACGCACGCAAAAGGTGAAGTCACGTCCAGTTCACAGCACACGACCCATCACGAATCCACACGCATGTCCTTGGCTTGCCGCTCGGTCTCCAGGCCCCTCTCTGCCCTTCCCCTGGAGGGCAAAGGGCAGCCCTCCCGAGTGTTTCCCGGACACCGTCTGATGGCGTGTGCTCAGGCAGACTGGTCCTCTATGTTTTGTCTGCATGTCATTTCAATTAACGTAAACAGCGCTGCGTAGTAGCTCACATGCTTTCTCTTACTTTTTCCATTCGGCTCGGGGTTTGGAAGACGCATCTGCATGGCTGTCTATTTGGTTTGAGCCGCGGCTGGGTTCACTCCCTCCGGCACATCTTACGCCCCGGCGCCTGCCCCCACCCCATCTCTGGCCATGCCCCTTGCAGCAGGGGTGCTCAGAGCCCTGCTGGGCTGTTGCAGGCAGTGACTGCACACACACAGGGTGGGCACCCGGGTCAGTCGGCGGATGTCTCAACAGCATGGCTGCCCCAGTCTGCGTGCCCACGTGGAGGCCAGGAGGAGAGCTGTACACACGTCCCCACCAAGGCTGGCCTTCCTTTTGCACAAGTGACATGTGCGATGACAACAAAAGTCACGCTTACACCAGCAGCTGACCCCCAGAGAACCCGCAGTGCACCGGGCACGTGTGTCGTCTCCTCGGCAGCCCTGGAGGGCAGGCCCTTTTGAATCTCCATGTTCCAGCTGAGGAAGGCGAGGCTTGTGCAGTGCTTCCCTGCACCCCTTCCCTTGTGGCTTCCTTTGTGGTTTCCCTTGGTAAAGAATCCGCCTGCAACACAGGAAACCTGGGTTCGATCCCTGAGTTGGGAAGATCCCCTGGAGAAGGGAAAGGCTACCCACTCCAGTATTCCGGCCTGGAGAATTCCATGGACTGTAGAGTCCATGGGGTCGCAAAGAGTCGGTCACGACTGAGCGACTTTCACTTCACTTCACTTCCCTGCACCCCAGGTTTCCAAGCCAGAGAAAATGAGGGCCTGGGAAGAGAGCTGGTTTGCAAGGCCACTGGCGAGCCATACCCACAGACCAGCAGCCAGCAGCCACCTCGCTGCCCCTCTGAGCACGTCCCTGGCCCAGTGAGGGTGGAGGATGGGTTTTAAAGCCTAGAAAGGGCAATACTTAACCCCAGGCTCTGGACACCACAGTGGGGTCTCTGCCTCCATAGCTGCCTCCTGTCTGTCCACACCCACCCCTTCTAAAGCACTGGCTCAGCACCCCACACCCCTCCCCATTTCAGGGCAAAGGAGAACTTACACTCTTCCCAAGCAAACCTCCTTCCCTGCAAAGAATTGCACCCTTCCCCTCTTACAGTACTGGCACCACTGTGGGCTGGAAACTAGCCTGAGATTTTTTTCAGGGTTTTCTCAGTGGGACGGGCATTACTGGCCCCAGTTTATAGATGAAGCTGCAGAGACTTGTTCAAGATCGCATCGGGAAGGAGCCAAGAACCGTGGAGGGTCAGGGTAGGTCCACAAAGCCTCTGAAACCAAATCAGCTAGCCTCTCTGAGGGACCAGATGGGGGTGACAGGAGGCACCTGACCCGGAGGGGAAGCACTTTGTGCCCAAGACCACCAGCTGGGGGGGCCAGGTGGGAGGCAGTGGCTGATCCAGGAGAGGAGGTCAGCCCGCAAGCCAGCTCCACCAGGGGGCGGTGTCAGGGGACACAGAGGTCAGATCCCCAGGCAGGCCACCAGACCTCCTCCACTCCTCCACCCCTCAGAAAACCCAGTGCGTCATCCCAAAGGTACCGATATTCCAGCGTCCAGACCACGGTCCCCAGTGGGAAGACCAAACCCCTCCGTAGGTGGCTCCTCCTGCTCTTGGGCCACAGGGATAAACCCAGTTTGGGTTTGGGGGTCTTTCAAAGACAGTCTGCAGCTGAGGTTTGCAGCATCTCCTGAAGACAGACACCTGGGCCCAGGGATGAGTCAGGGGCCATTTGCAAAGAGGGGAACCTGGGCGCCTGACCTGGCCTCTATGGCTGCTGTGGGTGGTGGCCTTGTGACAGGAAGGTCTGGGTCTCAGGTTTCCCATCTGTAATGTGAGGATTTTCTTGGGCTCCAAAATCACTGAAGATGGTGACTGCAGCCATGAAAGTAAAAGACACTTGCTCCTTGGAGAAAAGCTATGGCAAACCGAGATGGCAAATTAAAAAGCAGAGACATCACTCTGCCAACTAGTCAAAGCTATGTTTTTTCCAGTAGTCATGTGTGGATGTGAGAGTTGGACCATACAGAAGGCTGAGCACCAAAGAATTGATGCTTTTGAACTGTGGTGTTGAAGACTCTTGAGAGTCCCTTGGACTGCAAGGAGATCAAACCAGCCAATCCTAAAGGAAATCAACCCTGAATATTCATCGGAAAGACTGACACTGAAGCTGAAGCTCCAATACTTTGGCCTCTGATGAGAAGAGCCAACTCACTGGAAATGATCCTGATGCTGGGAAGACTGAGGGCAGGAGGAGAAGGGAATTGGATGGCATCACCGACTCAAGGGACATGAGTTTGAGCAAACTCCAGAAGATGGTGAAGGACAGGGAAGCCTGGTGTGCTGCAGTCCACAAAGAGTTGGAAATGCCTTAGCAACGGAACAACAACCACCACATGGGGCTACCTGTACCTGCTCTCGGTGAAAGGTGAATAAAATCACGCAGGCCACACAGCCAGCCCAGAGCGGGTGCTCAGAGCTGCATTCAGCACTGTTCACTGAGCGTCCCTTCTGTGCTCCGCACTGGAGACCACGCAACAAGACCACCAGGATGACTGTGCTCGGGGAGAGGATGGTCAAGGCCAACCAAGCATGTGTGGCTCAGTGTGGCAGGGGCTTCGACAGGGGTGGGCCCGCTGCAGGGGGTCGGGAGAGTGCCCACCTTGCGAGCTGACACCAGGTGGGTGAGCGGTGGCCAGTGAATTTGGTGGAAGGCATGCGCAGAGGGAGCAGGGTGACAGAGGCCGGGCAGGCCCACTGCAACACGCGGTCCCCACGCCCCTTCCACAAAGGACCACCCCCTCCCTCGGGCAGTGTGGTCAGCGCCCTCCGGCCGCTGCTCCCCTGCCCACCTGCCCCGGCCCCACCTCCAAGAAGCCCACACCCAGGGCCTGCCTCTCGCTCTAAACCCACCTCTTCCCCATCCTTTGCACAGGTGCCAACCCTGATAACTGTCTGGCACCCACACCCATCTCAGCATCTACCTCCAGAAGCCAACCCGAGCCAGTCCGCAGCAGGCACAGCCCCAGAAGACAAGGAAGAGGGTCCCTCCATGCCCAGCTCCCCGCTGCCACACGGCACTGAGGCTCCCAGCTGGTGGCAGGGGGTGCAGGGGTGCAGGTGTAAAGTCACTGGGGAGAATGGGGTGGGGAAGTGTTGAGGGTGTTAGTGTCGGGGTTCACACGTTTGAGTCACGTGGGCGACAAAAGCTGAAGTGAGTGATGGGCCACAGCAAGCCCGTGTGAACCCCGGGGGCCTCTCTGAGGCTCTCCCCTCCCAGGAGGGCAGGTCAAAGGGACGCTGCAGACCAAGCCTGGAGCCCAGGAGTCTAAGTGGCTGAAGTTCAAGAAGACATAACCCGACCAAGGTGGGGCTGTCATGTCAAAGCTGGGAAAACTCGGACTTCCCCGGGAGTCCCTGGGTTAGGATTCCTGTGCTTCCACTACAGGAGGCATGGGTTCGAGCCCTGGTTGAGGAACAAAGATCCTCCATGCCAAGACTCAGAGCCAGAAAAAAAAAAAACAAGGACCCTGAGTTATGGGATGGAGACTCATGCCCTGCAGGTTCTCACTCCCAGTGACTCAGCGCTAGGGTCCTTCGATGTGGCCCCAAGTAGGAGCTACCAGCAGTCGGGGACAAGGCAGAGGGCTGTCCCTCTCGAGGCAGCTAGCACCCCACCCTGCCCCCCGGGCCGCCACCAAGAGTCAGGGATACAGTGCGGATAAGGGGGGACTGTGCCCAGGGAGACTCCTGGCTGATCAGAGCGGGGACACAGAGCTGCCTGGGAGGGGCTGGCTCCCTCGGTAGCCTGTCCCGAGACATGGGGTCAACTCCAGCAGGGAACCCAGGGCACGGTGCAGACACCCAGGGGGACTCCCGGAGCCCGAACCAGTGACCGCCACTCTGGTCGAAGCTGAAAAGGCAGGACGGCTATGGCGGGCGGTGGTGAAGGGACTCGAAGGCCTGAGAAATGGGGACCTGGGGTGGATGGACTGCCAGGCCGGAGAGGTCTAGGGAAAGGCCCAGAGGACAGAGGGGGTGCGGAGACGGAGGGGCTTCTGCACGACCACAACAATAAGGGTGGTCGTGTCCCATAAAGAAGACAGGGCTGACAGCAGGCAGGACAGGCTATCATGAACCCGGCCCGCAGATGGTCCTGGGGAAGTGGGACCCAAGCGCGCAGGGCCAGGGGGCGGCTCTTTTCCCCCAGGGGCCTAGACTTTGTGGTCATCGTGATGAGCAGCCAGGCTGGAGGCCGGCCCCAGAGTGAGGCCTGCAGAGCGTCCTGACCGAGCGTAAGGAGACGGGACAGACAAGGGCACTTCTTAGTTTGTGCCAACAGAAGAAATCAAGTACAGATGGACCGATGGCTGGGGGAAGACCCAGCAATAAAAAGTCACGATCCCCTTGTAAACAAATGCAGGTTCGGCCACTCGCCCCCGCTCAACAGCCAATAAACTGAAAGGCAGGCTTCGGTGAAGAAGCAAGGACTTTATGCAGAAAAGCCGGCAATCTGGGGAGATGGCAGACTTACGTGCAGAGACCCTGCTGAAGATTCTGCTCAGCCGTGACGATTTTAAAGGGAAAGGGGGTGCTATCTCAGTTAATCATTAAGGCAGAAGGTCAGAGTCTTCATTATTTTTCCACGGCACGCAGGCCTGCTGACTTCCCTGATCTTCTCTAAACACTGTCTTTCTTGCCCACGTGGTCGGCCTGCAAATTCACTAAGCGGGAGCTGGGGACGAGAGTCAGTCTTTCTTTAACTAATTGATTTCTCATCCCTATTCCTTCTAATCCAGGAAAGGAATCAACAGGGTAGGTAAGACCCCCTCCACCAGCTCTCTCAGCCTCTTAATAGCTCATCCAGTCATTGAATGGAAATGCCATCAGGACCTGCCCCTGGGCCCCCAGGATGGGAGTAGGTAGGTTTAGACACTAAGTCATGTCCAACTCTTTTGCAACCCATGGACTGTAGCCTGCCAAGCTTCTCTGTCCATGGGACTCTCCAGGAAAAAATACTGGAGTGGGTTGCTATTTTCTTTTCTAGGGGATCTTCCCAACCCAGGGATTGAACCTGAGTCTTTAACATCTCCTGCATTAGCAGATGGATTCTTTACCACTGAGCCACCAGGAAAGCCCATTGCATGTGTTTAGAAAAGAAGAATGTGAAATGTTGCCTAGTGAGCTCAACTTTAAGATTAAGGTCTAAGGATAACAGGAATAAGCAAACAGAAAAGGTGCCAAAGGAGCTGCTGACACGCTGCAGCCCAGCTCCCATTCCTGACTCAATCTTTAGACTCAGGACTCATTGACTGAAGAGTCAGCTGATTCCCAAGGAGGAAGGACCCCACAATATAACAGCCAGTACACGTTGCAGTATTTTCCCCAATGCTCCTCCAAACGGGACCTTGTCCATTTATTCAGCTGATAACCCAAGGGGGATGCAAAACACCCAAACATCTGGAGGACTGTCGGACACTGGGCCTGAACTGGCTTGGATACCAGAAATGTGATGTCTCATGAAGGCGCCTGGTAGATAGGGACCTACAAACACCAGGTAATAAGGGCAGTCCCGTCCGAAGTCCATCTTACACGGAACTACGGGTTCCGCAGACCCATCGAGGAGTGAATTCTCTGAGCCCCAAATGAACACCTGGGGTCGTCATACTTAGCAGTCAGTGCCCTTTCCACGTTGGTTCTGCTCTCTGAGGTGAGAGCAATGGGAGAGACTGGAAGGCTTCGAAACAGACCCCTCCTTAGCCAACATCACGAATCAGAAACAGCATCACATTCCAGGAAAGGAGGCGTCAGAGATCAGTACCACCTTAAAGGAGATAAAGGATGAGTGTTGGTCCCACCATGCCTGAAGGGCAATTCCTGAAGGTCCTGGAGGAGGACGCGAATCCGCACAGGCCCCACCAAAGCCAGCCTGGGTCACAGGGCTGTGCCGGGGGCAGTGGGGGGAGGGGGTGGGGCGGGCGGTCTCTGCCAGAGCAGACGAACAGAGTCCCACAGACCGGGTATGCAACCACCAAAGCAAATGCATCCTTTCCTAACCCGGGTGAAAAGGATTAGCAATAACACACATCCAGGACTTCCCTGGAGGCCCAGTGGCTAAGACTCCACGCTCCCAACGCAGAGGGCCCGGGGTTCGATCCCTGGTCAGGGAAGTAGATCCCACATACTGCAGCTACAGGTTCACATGGTACAACGGAAGATTCTGCATGCCCTAGCAAAGACTGAAGACCCGACGTGCTGCAACTAAGCCCTGGCACAGCCACATGCAAGCGTATTTTTTAAGAAAGAAAGAATGCACATCCCCCTGGGAAGAACGACGATACACTCCTAGAGTCCCAGTCCTCCAGGCGGCGCCAGCTCCCCTGGCCTCAGTCACCATACAGACCAGAGAGCCTGTGTCTCGGTCCACAGCAAATCACAGGGGTCAGTTTATCAACGGCACCGAGTTGATCGGGCCAAATAAGCAAGCCAGACCACTAAAAGCCTTGGTGAGACACACACGTTCCAGGGGCTGCCTCATCCTCCCTCCTTCTTAGAGGCAGCAGTCAGGGACGCTCTGGACCACCCCTCCATAGCAAAGAACAAACTTGGAGCGTGTGCTTCCAATGACGAAAAAGGAAGCACCACACCTGATGGTTCAGATTCTAGAAGCAGCAATCTCCGACCGCCAAAGTCACCACCCCATCCCCACCCCAGACACCACTCTGCCCACGTCCTGGGTCATGCAGATGCCGCCAGCTCTGAGTAGGGCTCAACCAGGAGCAGGCTCCACGGCACGTCCCAGCTGCACCCGGGGCCCCAATAGACTCCACTGAGCAGAGGCGCCCGGGGCAGGAAAAGATCTCACTGGAGTGTGTGGCAAGCTGCGGGGGCGTTCACAACACGGGCAGGCAGGCCATCTGCAAAACAGGTTATACTTTCGGGAAACAGCCCCCAGAGTACTGTGTGGTCCTAATAAAGACAGGACCGGCTTCCCTGGTGGCTCAGCGGTGAAGAATCCGCCTGCCAGTGCAGGGGACCCAGGCTCGATGCCTGGTCCAGGAAGATCCCGCCATGGAGCAACGAAGCCCGTGCGCCCCAGAGCCTGTGACCTGCAGCAAGAGAGGCCACTGCAGTGAGAAGCCCACACACCACAATGGCAACAAGGAAGACCCAGCGCAGCCATCAATAAATAAATAATTTAAAAAAGAAAGGAATGATGGCCACCCGGCCAGCTCAGAGGACAGAGAGCAGACGCACTGGAAGCAGCAAGGGCATGCGAGCCGGGTCAAGACGTCGGGTCCGCTGTGGAAGGAGAGGGGGTGGGTGGCGTCAGGTTTGTGCCTGGGGGAAGCAGCCGGGCCACAAACTCAGGTGCACACACGGCGTGCAGAGCGGACAAGGCAGGTGACAAGCACAGTTTCCCGGGCCATTCAGGCAAAGGCGTCCCTGTGCAGCTGCCCTGCAAGCCCAGAGCTCCGCACTTTGGCCGGTCAGTGGGGTTCTGCGTGATGGGGTGAGGGATACGAGGGCCACGGGGTAGCCAGGCTGTCCAAGGGACGTGTGTTGAGGGAAGGAAGGAAGGCATGAGACAGAGCTGGAGAGGCTACAGTGTTTGCACCTGAGTCTGGGAAGAGCTCCTTTGCACCTGGTGGGTGTAACACAGTCTACGTTCAGACCACCTTAACCCCACGGCACCCACTGACTGTACAGTCACAGAGCGCCTGTGTGCCGCGCCCTAGGCGGGGAGCGGTCAAGCCAGATCAGTGAGGTCCTGGACCAGAGGCCTGACCCAGGACATGAAACAGGCAGAGGAAGCCAAGCATGGGGGCGCTCCAGGACAACCCCCTTTGAGGATCCACGCTGGCCCGGTCATGGCTCGCGGTCCCATGCTGGGGGTCCTGCCTGGTCAATGAGAGCATGTGGCCAGTGTCCTGTATCTGAGGGCACGCCTCACCACTCTGCAGAGTTGGGACCCAAGACGAACAAAACACGGCAGCCAAGGGGAAAAGGACAGCGGGGCTCGGGTCTCTGACTGGCCCACCCCCAGCCCGCCAGCCCTCCCCTACCCCAAGGCATCTCTTGAACAAGGATGTCCTCCACTCACGTCTGCCCACCGGGTGTCTCCCCAGCCTCCCCCGTGGACCCACAGCTTTCAGCGGTCCCACTTGGGTGAACTTGAAGTCTGAGGCCAGAGCTCACGTGCAGAATTGCAGATCCCTGCTTCCTGCACACCCAGGGAGCAGCAATCTCCTCCGTGAAGCCACAGCTTTGGGATTGTCTGTGTTCAGGGCACCCCGAGATCTTCCCAAAACAGAGGGAAGGTGCCCACGCAGCCCCATCTCCGTTAAGCAAGACGTCTATGATGGGAAATTTACACATATCAGGACATCCTAGCCTTTCCAGAAAGTTTCAGTTCAGTTCAGTCACTCAGTCGTGTCCAACTCTTTGCGACCCCATGAATCACAGCATGCCAGGCCTCCCTGTCCATCACCAACTCCCGGAGTTCACTCAGACTCGTGTCCATAGAGTCAGTGATGCCATCCAGCCATCTCATCCTCGGTCGTTCCCTTCTTCTCCTGCCCCCAATCCCTCCCAGCATCAAAGTCTTTTCCAATGAGTCAACTCTTTGCATGAGGTGGCCAAAGTACTGGAGTTTCAGCTTTAGCATCATTCCTTCCAAAGAAATCCCAGGGTTGATCTCCTTCAGAATGGACTGGTTGGATCTCCTTGCAGTCCAAGGGACTCTCAAGAGTCTTCTCCAACACCACAGTTCAAACGCATCAATTCTTTGGCGCTCAGCCTTCTTCACAGTCCAACTCTCACATCCATACATGACCACAGGAAAAACCATAGCCTTTCCAGAAAGTTGAGTTGCCCTCATTTCTGGGTTTCCAGAGGCCCATGGGGTGGGAGATCCTGCCCACTCACTGGTGCCCAGGCAGAGGAGGGCATCCTGAGGGCATCCAGGAGGAGGTGGGGGGCAAAGGGAAGAGGTTGTCTGGAGTGTCATATGGGGGAGCCCCGCCACCAACATCCGCAGTGAGAAGAGAGATCTGGGGTGACGAATAGGAAGAGGAGAAAGAAACAAGAGAAACACCGTGTCTTGGCCCCAAGCTGGACCTCACAGAGCTGACTCTCTCGGGGCAGGGGGGATATCAGGACTCAGCCCCCGGGACCAGGAGCATTTCTGGGGAGGGGGATTTCAGGACTCAGCCTCCAGGACTAGGAGCATTTCTGGGTCACATCCCTGGCCCCATTCCTAAGAGCTGCAGGCGCTCACAATGGAGGTGGCTCCCTGGAGTCCACAGCTGAGTGTGACTTTACCAAACCCCAACATCAGCAGAACAGCCCCCTCCAGCCTACTCAGCAGAGAGCCCTCCTTTCCTGTGATCCTCAGAAGAACCCAAGTGGATGGGCTTTTCCTTATCTTGTAGATAAGCAAATGAAGCTCACCTTCTGTGTCCCCAAGCACATATGAAGTCAGAAAAGGCAGAACAAGAAGAATAAAGATGTAGATAAAGAAATGAGAGCAGAAAGTCAGTTACGGGTACAATTCTCACAACTCCCATGTTGGCACGGAGCTTCCTAGCTGCCAAAGCAAAAAATATACGCAGTGTGTTTTAAGGTTTATATTGACCATGGTATGGCGCCCTGTCAGGGCCTCATGGCTCCCAGGAGTGCAAGCTGGTGGCTGCAGATTAGGCATGTGCACACTTCCAGGTTGAGACAGAGAGACAGAAAGTTGTGCTGGGGATTCCATGCCGAGCAACGAAGACAGCCCTGTCTGCTGCAGACAGCAGGCTTCTCTGCTTTAAGCCCCTGGATCTGATGAGGCAAGCAGAGGCTCTCGGGGTTCCCTGGCAGCCACATGACTCTGTGGGACAGTCAGGGGGAGTGAGGGGACTTAGCTCAAGTCTGTCATTGTCCCCCCTGCACTGGGGCCTCTGCCCCAGGAAATGACCCCCTAAAAAAAATGAAATTAAAAAGTCACTAGAGTGGGCTTAACAATAGTTAAGCCCCAACCATAAAATGGACCACAGAGTAAATGGGAGATAGCCCAGCCCAGGCCCAGGGGCACCAGGGGCACTCTCCAGGGATTCCCACCTGAAGGGTGGCTCTCCAACGTGACTCACATGTGCCATGTGATACAAGAGGATGTGTGTGCAAGAAGGTCAAGAGGAAAGGACAACACAGGGGTGGAGGCATGATGGTGCAGCCACAGAGACCTCAGGAGTAAATCATCTTCTCAGACTGATCCAGCCTAAAAGAAATTATCTCCCACTCTCACCGCCCCAATCCACCCCTCTCCTTACATGTCCTGTCTCTGGTAGAGTCGTCCAGCTCTCTTTTTTCCCTCTACACTATAGAACCCCTGATTTTTGCCAGGCATAACCTCATCCAGAATAAAGACTACATTTCCCAGTGTTCCTTGTGGCTAAGTGTGGTCATGTGATTAATTTCTAGCCAATGGGATGTGAGCAAAGTGAACTCTATGTTCCATTTCCAGGTCATGCTCTTAAAGAGACAGCATGGCTTTCCTTCCCTCCTCCTTCCCTCATCCTGGGGAATGCAGACCTGATGGGAGCTACCCTGGACCATGCAGATGAGGGCAAGATGCCAGGGATGGCAGGGGCCATGACAGCTTCATGGAGCACATCTGGCCCTACAACCCAGACTTCTATGGGAGAGAAATAAATGTCCACCCTGTTTGTGTACGTGTGCTCACTCACTTGTGTCCGACTCTTGGCGACCCCACAGACTGTAGCCCGCCAGGGTCCTCTCCATGGAATTTTCCAAGCAAGAATACTGGAGTGGGTTGCCGTCTCCTTTTCCAGGGGATCTTCCCGACCCAGGGACCAAACCCAAGTCTCCTGTGTCTCTTGCTCGGGCAGGCAGATCGTTTACCACTAGCACCACCTAGGAAAGCCCGTTTAGTCAGTTATTTTGAGTCTGTCCTATGCAGCCCAATCTATGTCCCAACTAAGAAACCATCCCGACTGACGGTCACTCTGTCCCCTCATCTCCCAGGCCAGTACCTGTGAGTCTCAATAGTTAAGCCCCAACCATTAAAAATAACCACAGCTGCCAATTCCTTGGTGTTTCTCCTCACCCATATTTCTTCATGGACCACCCCTGCCCCCCAGAAAAACAATATCAGAACTCCAGATTTACAGCTGAAATAAGGTGAGACTCAAAGAAGTTAAGCAATTGGCCAAGATCACACAGCTACTAACCCGGAGTACCACTATTCAGAGGCCATCAGACTGGAAAACCCATCCTCTTAGTGTCTCCCCTTCTGTGTCTCCCTCAAAGCCACGCCTTCCTCTCCATCACCCTCGGCCTGGCTGCCAAGTCCGTCCCCTCCCATCTCATGGCCTCCACTCTCCTCCCAGCAAGTAAACCTGAGGGCATCACCACCACCCTGATTAAGCTTGCTATGGCTCCCCATTGCCTCCAGACAAAGGCAGCTGCTCATCACACGATGATGTTTAGGGGCCTTGGTACCCGGCCCCAGACCACTCCCTCCAGGCCACCCTGACCCACACTGACTAGCTCCTTCCCACTCCTGACATTTCCTACTTATCATGCCAGACACCCAGAGCTCCTGCCATGGGGCTGGCACCATGCCAGGCCCCTGGCCCCACCAGAGCCCAGAGAGGGTGGGGCTGCATGCCCATTTTACAGGAGAGGAGACAAAGGCTACAGCAGATGGGTGACTCACCCAGGGACCCACAGTCAGGGGTCCCTGGAGCAGGGACTCAAACCCATGTTGTCCATCTTGCATGTCTCTTCACTTCCCATGTATCTAATTCAGGAGTGAGTGCGGCCCCAGCTGACGCCAGGCTGTAGCCACACTACGTAGTGGGCAGGGGAGGTGGGAATCCTTTGTTCCCAGGACACATGATAGAAGTCTCAGAGAGGTGAGGTGACTGTCAAGAGTGCACAGCTGGAGAGCACCCCAGAAGGCTGAAGCCAGGAGCCTAGACACCCCTGGATGAGCCCCCCTTGCACCGCAGGAATCGTAGGTCTGCATGTGGAAAGTGCCAGGCTGCCCCTTCTTCCTGCACAAACTTGGTTGAGTCCCAGCAGCTCTCAGAGCCTCAGTTTCCTCCTCCTGCACACAAGGGGGCCCGGACAGGTACAGGTGGAGGCTGGAAGCTCCATGTACCCTCTGGGCCTCCTGAGGAAGGAGGTGTCCCAGGCAAGGGACTGTGTGTGCGGAGGGTGGTAGGCAGGGAGCACCAGGCTGGCACCCTCTCCACTCAGCACTCAGCTCCCCTGTCGGACCTCCAACCTCTAAAGCATCCCCACTTTCTGGGCTGAGGAGTCCTGCTCCAACTTGCAGGCAGCCCCACGTCACATGCAAGGAATGGATGTGTCCATCCTGGCCACGTGTCCAGGCATCCCAACTCCCACCCTGCATAAGAGCCTGGGAGCCAGGGGTGGACAGGGAGCCTGGGGTCAGGAAGATCTATGCCCAGGGCTTCTGCGAGCCAGTCCTGGGCAGACCTTTGACCCCCAGCCTCTGCGTGAGGAGGGGACTGTCAGGAGGCACAGACCCCACCACCTCCCAGCTCCTCCCACAGCTCAGGGTCCTGGGGGTCCCTTGCCCCTGTGGGCAAAGAGTCGGACATGACTGAGCAGCTAACACACATACGCACAAGCAGCTTCAGTCGTGTCCAACTCTGTGACCTCACGGGCTATAGCCCGCCAGGGTCCTCTGTCCATGGCATTTCCCAGGCAAGAATACAGGAGAGGATTGCATTTCCTTCTCCAGGGGACCTTCTCGACCCAGGGATGGAACCTGAGTCTCTTAGGCCTCCTGCACGGGCAGGCAGGTCCTTTATCACTAGCGCCACCTCTCTGAACTTGGTTCATAGCAAATACTTCTCAATCCTTCCTTCTCTGGAGGACAGGTGGGTGCTAAGCACCTTTTAAATCTCCTCTGGAAAGGCCCTGGAGTGTTTCCTTTTCTTCAGGGATGTGCCTTATTAACCAAGGCAGGTAGGTTTGGGGCCTGGTGAGGGCAGGGTAGGACTGCAAGTTGCACCTATGATGACACTCACCTAATCAATGACTGCTGTGCCCACTGCCCCTGGGGAGGCAGGGACAGAAAACTGCTCCTGGAGCTCAGCATTCTAGGCCCACTGCCTGACGTCAGCCAGGCCAGCCAGCCATCCATCCATCCATGTACCGAATCAATAAATATTCTCTAAGCGCCTGCTCTCCCCAGACCATTCCAGCCCCAGCAGCTTCAGGGCACCAGGGACACACAAAGAAGTAGTAACATGGTCCTTTGCTGACAGCAGACACATCAGCACATCATGATAACACAGGCAGTGGCTGCTGTAGGAGAGCTGTAGATCTAGTGTGGGGGGATCTCAGGGAAAAAAATAAAATTAACACATATGAGCAAAGAAGGCCTACCAGAGAGGGAGAAAGCAGGCTGGGCTTTGAAGGATGTATAGGAGTTCATCCAGTAGGCAGAATGGGACTGGATATTTGAAGTGGAAAAGTGCGAGGGATAATAAGAAAGGGGATGTTTGGTAAGGCTGGAAGGTAGGGTAGGCATGGGGGCACCAGGGGAAGGCAGGTCTTCAGCCAGATGGGGAAGGGCCTTTGTCCCAGGCTATCCCTGAAGTACAAGTTTCCACCAAGGAGCCTTTCAGAAGCAGCAGCCTGTGGAAAAGGCAACAAAAGCAGCTCTTCTCCCTCCCAGCCCATCAGAAAGCCCATGTCTTACCTGCATTATGTGATTCTAGCTATTCAATTTCTTCTGCGGAAAACGGGGAGAGGGGAGGGAATTGTGAAGAAGGAAGTTGGGGACTCTGGGTCACGGGAGGGGCAAGATGTGGGTAGACTGGGGCAGTACTGTGGTCCTCCCAGGAGGACCCTGTCCTCCCAGTTCTGAGACCCAAGTCCCTGGGACCAGTCTAGAGAAGAAGCAAATCCACAGGTTCCAGATGTGGGGCCACCCCACCCCATCCAGAGGTATAAGCCAGGCCTTCCCATCACCTGGACCCTTCCTCTGTAGACCCCACTCCATTTACTCCTCCAGGGGCAAAGGTCTCATCCCTCCTGGGGCCTGGAGGCACACAGCCTTTTGACACATTTTTCACAGATAGGTAGTTTTTCCTTTGGCTGAGTTAGGTCCACTCCATAACTGTTCCACTCTCACCCCCAGTCCTGGCTCTGTCCACACGGGCCACAGAGAACAAGTCAGGTTGGCTTATCCCTGAAGGTTTCAACATTTCTGTCCCCAGTGGGAATAGCAGGGGCGACAGTCCAGCGTTGAGACAAGCTCAGCTGTTTCAGCAAAGAGGCAAACGAAGGCGGGGCGGTGGGGGGAGGCGGTGAAGAGGCAGAAAAAGCGGGTCTCCTTGGAGGCCAAACAGGCAGACCTCAAGAGTGGACCTTCTCACTCTTGCAGCAGAAAACATGGGCTGAGGGAGGTTCTGGGTGGTGGGCAGGGAGTGCTGAGGTTTGCAGAAGGGAAGGGCCCAGGGGGAGAGAAGGGAGACCAAGACGGAAATCAAAACTTAACCTCGTGATAACGCTGGCTCAAGCGGACAGGCTCGGACAGGCTCGGGAGGCTACCCCAGCCTCTACCGGGGAGGGCAGGGGGACCCAGAGGGTGCCTGGAGCTGAGTCCAGGCCCGCCTCTCAGCATGAAAAGGGGGACGGTAGTGGTGAAGACCCTAGGGTGGGCCCCTGCTCTCCTGTCTCTCAAAGGAGGTGGGTCTGGGCCTGGTGGCCTCCCCCCAAATCTTCCAGCTGCTGCTCAGAGCTCCAGGCCTCTGTTCCAGGCAGGACTTCACTGCTCGGGCTTGACCCACCCCACCCCGCCACAGGCCCACGAAGTGGGGGACAATGGTTCTGGCCTCAGAACTGGTCGTCACAGAAGAGGACAAAGCCCACGTCACAGAGCTAATGTGGCCACGGAGCCCGGGACGCAAAGCCCTATATCCTCAGCCACGCCTGCCCCCTGCTGCCCACCTCCTCAGCCTCCAGTCACCCTACTAAGTGTAAGTGACCCTTACACAGTCCCCCAAAGACCTCCCTCCCACTCTCCAGCGCCCACCTCAGGGAGAGCAGCCCACCCCCACCGGAGCCCCTGGGCACCCCTGGCTCCTCAGACCTATCCCAGCCTGTTCTCGCCATGTCCCTGCCACCCTGTCCCTCCACCCTCCTGACCAGCACTTCCGCCTGCCCAGGACTCTGAGCCAGAGGCCTGAGGACAGCCCTCAGCTCCGCCCTCAGCCCTCGCGCCAAGCCACAGAGTTGTGCTTGCTCTAGCTGCTCCGTGACACCACCACCCTCACTAGACCTGAAGACAACTTCTGTCGGACCAGTTCACGAAGATCTTCTTTCTCTTTGTCCACCTTGTATTCATAACTAGCACTTTCACTTCACCGTGCACCCGCTCAAGAACCATTTGTGGCTCCCTACTGCCTACAGGATCACACTGTCACTCCTCAGCCTGCCTTTCTGGCGATATCTCTTGCCACTGTCTCTCATGTATTTGAGAGAACTTTGATTTGCACACCATTCTCCCCACACATTTGCTCAGGCTGTTCCCACAGCCCAGAATGCCTTCACCACACTCACTTCCCTAGCAAACTCCTGTTCATTCTTCAGAACCCACCACCCCCAGAGAGCCCTTCTCAATACCCACCGCCACCCATCCCAGATCTGCTCCTCATGATTCTCACAGGTCATATACGTTCTGCTCTTACATTTGTGTGTCTTAGAACCCAGTGATCACTATGAAAATGCTAGCTATCCTTGACCACTAATTTTCCCGGCAGTACATGAACCGAGAAATTCCAGATGTTCAAGCTGGATTTAGGAAAGGCAGAGGAACCAGAGATCAAATTGCTAACATCCGCTGGATCATGGAAAAAGAAAGAGAATTCTAGAAAAATGTCCTTTGACTCTGTGGATCACAACAAACTGTGGAAAATTCTTAAGCAGATAGAAATACCAGACCACCTTACCTGCCTCCTGAGAAATCTGTATGCAGGTCAAGAAGCAACAGTTAGAACTGGACATGGAACAACGGACTGGTTCCAATTTGGGAAAGGAGTACATCAAGGCTGTATATTGCCACCCTGCTTATTTAACTTATATGCAGAGTACATCATATGAAATGCTGGGCTAGATGAAGCATAAGCTGGAATCAAGATTGCCAGAAGAAAAGAACGCATTTGAATCAGTTCTAATGAGGTAGATGAAACTGGAGCCTATTATACAGAGTGAAGTAAGTCAGAAAGAAAAACAAAAATACAGTATATTAACACATGTATATGGAATTTAGAAAGATGGTAATAATGAGCCTATATGCGAGACAGCAAAAGAGACACAGATATAAAGAACAGACTTTTGGACGCTGTGGGAGAAGGCGAGGGTGGGATGGTTTGAGAGAATAGCATTGAAACATGTATATTACCATATGAGAAACAGATCGCCAGTCCAGGTTCGATGCATGAGACAGGGTGCTCAGGGCTGGTGCACTGGGAGGGATGGGATGGGGAGGGAAGTGGGAGGGGGGTTCAGGATGGGGGACACATGTACACGCATGGCTGATTCATGTCAATGTATGGCAAAAACCACTACAATATTATAAAGTAATTAGCCTCCAAGTAAAATAAATTAATCAATAAAAAAAGATTGCCAGGAGAAATATCAATAACCTCAGATACCACCCTTAGGGCAGAAAGTGAAGAGGCGCTAAAGAGCCTCTTGATGAAAGTGAAAGAAGAGAGTGAAAAAATTGGCTTAAAGCTCAACATTCAAAAAACGAAGATCATGGCATCTGGTCCCATCACTTCATGGCAAATAGATGGGGAAACAGTGGAAACAGTGACAGATTTTATTTTCTTGGGCTTCAAAATCACTGCAGATGGTGACTGCAGCCATGAAATTAAAAGATGCTTGCTCCTTGGAAGAAAAGCTATGACAAACCTAGACAGCATATTAAAAAGCAGAGACATTACTTTACTGACAAAAGTCCATCTAGTCAAAGCTATGGTTTTTTCCAGTAGTCATGAACAGATATGAGAGTTGGACCACAAGAAAGCTGAGGGCTGAAGAATTGATGCTCTTGAACTGTGGTGTTGGAGAAGACTATTGAGAGTCCCTTGGACTGCAAAGAGATCCAGCCAGTCCATTCTAAAGATAATCAGTCCTGAATATTCATTGCAAGGAGTGGTGCTGAAGCTGAAACTGCAATACTTTGGCCACCTGATGCAAAGAACCAACTCATTAGAAAAGACCCTGATTATGGGAAAGACTGAAGGCAGGAGGAGAAGGGGACGAGAAAGGATGAGATTGGATGGCATCACTGATGGACGTGAGTTTGAGCAAGCTCCAGGAGTTGGTGATGGACAGGGAAGCCTGGCATGCTGCAGTCCATGGGGTCACCAAGAGTCGGACATAACTGAGCTACTGAACTGAACCAAATTTTCCCAGCAGTTTCCAGGGTTTTTCTTATAGTCTCTGTATATTCTAGACATTAATCCCTGGTCCCATTAGATGTTGCAAGTATACTCTTTTCATTTATCACTTCCCTGTTAAATTTGTCTGTGATTTAGATTTCAGAATTATCAGATCAAGCAATTAAAATAACTGTGATTCATTAGGGAAAAAAAAGTAGACAACATGCAATAATGAATAACTAATGTAAGCAGAAAGATGGAAACTCTTAAGGGAAAATCAAAAGGAGATGCTAGAAATCGGAAACACTGTAAAAGAAAAGAAGAATGCCCTTGATGGACTTATCAAGTGGACTGGCTGTGGCCAAGAAAAGAAGAGCTTGGAAAACATGTCAACAGAACTTCCCAAATTGAAATGCAAAGAAGAAAATGGAAAAAAGAGAACAGAACATCCAAGAACTATGAAATGGTTTCAAAAGATGAAGCATGCCCATCATTGTGACACCACAAGAAGAACAGAGAATGGAGAAGAAGCATTTGAAGTAATAATGGCTGGGAACTTTCCAAAATGAATGACAGATAGCAAACCACAGATCTAAGCAGCTCAGAAAACACCAAGGAGGAAAAGTATCTCAAAACTACACCTACGCACTTCATATTCAAGCGAGAGAAAAAGAGGAAATCTTGAAAGAAGCAAGAGAAGAAAGATGCCTTATCTAGAGAGGGAAAAGAATTAGAAAAACATCAGGCTTCTCTTCAGAAAGCGAGCAAGGAGAGCGTAATGGAATACTCAAGCGTTCAAAGAAAAAGCCCACCAGCCTGTATCCTATCTCCAGCAAAATTATCCTTCAAACATGAAGACTTCCTTGGTGGGCTGGTGGTTAAGACCCCGTGCTTCCACTGCAGGGGGCACAGGTTCAATCCCTGGTTGGGGAACTAAGATCCCACAGGCAGCAGGGTGTACCCCCTCCCAAAATGAAACAGAAACAAAAACTTTCTCAGACAAATGAAGATGGAAGGAATTCATCCCAGACCGGCCTTGCAAAAAAAAAAAAAAAAGGTTAAAAGAAGGAAACAAATATATAGGTCAAAAACTTGAACCGACATTTTCTTTAAAAAAAAGGAAAAGTATCAAGGTAAAACAAAATACTTTATTTTTCTTATTCTTAATTAGACTGATGGATAAATGTTTATTTAAAGTAAAGATACTAATAATATATTTGTGTTAATAGCTTATGAATAAGTGAAATTAATGCCAACAAATTTAAAAGATATAGAAGGGAGAAATTGGAAATACTCTGCTGTAAGGTAATTTTACTACATGTGACAAAGTATGTTATTTGAACACGGACTTAAATGAGTTATAAATGGAAATTCCAAACACTAGGGGAACCCCCCAAATTTTTTTAAAGCATAATTGATATGCCTAAGAAAGGAGAGAAAACGGAACCATTAAAAATGCTCAGTTAAGGGGCTTCCGTGGGGGCTCAGTGGTAAAGAATCGACCTGCCAATGCAGGAGACACAGGTTCGATCCCCCATCTGGGGAGATCCCACACACCGCCAAGCAGCAAAGCCCAGAAGCCACGACTGCTGCAGCCCAGGTGCCCTGGAGCCCAGGCTCCCGAGCAAGAGAGACCAGCACAAACAGCAGCCTGCACACCGCGTCCAGAGAGCAGCCCGCGCCCGCCGCAACTAGAGAAAGCCCACGCAGCAACAAAGACCCAGCACAGTCAAGAATAAACGCAAACAAACAAAAATGCTTTTAAAAAGGCTCAGCTAAAACCAGAGAAGGCAGGAAAAGAGGGGAAGAAAAAGGAAACAGACCAAGGACAAAGAAGAAAAACAGTTACAAATATTGGTAGATGTTAATCCAACTCTATCAAGAATCACTTTAAATATGAATAATCTAAATACACGAATTAAAGAGTAGATTAAAGAAACAAGGCCCAACTGTTTGATATCAACAGAAAACCCATTTTCAATATGATGACACATATAGACTAAAAGTAAAAGAATAGAGAAAGATATATTATGCTAACACACATCAAAAAAAAAAAAAGCTAAATACCTTTACTAATTTCAGACACAGCAGACTTCAGAGCAAGGAAAATTATCAAGGATAAAGACAGACATTACATAATGGTAAAGAGATCAATTCTTCAGAAAGATATAATAATCCTAATTGTGTATGCACCTACCAATAGGACATCAAAATGCATAAAATGGATAAACGCACGAATCTGCTATTATAGTTGGAGAGTTCAGTACTTGATAGACGAAGCATACAGAAGATCAGGAGGGATATAGTTGACATGAACAGCACTATCAATCAAGTTGATCTAATTGACATTTCTAGAATATGCCAACAACAGAGTGCACACATTGCAAGCTCACATGAAAGAGTCACCAAAACAGATCACATTCAAGACCATAAAACACACTTTAACACCCTTTAAAGAATGGAAGTCATAAATGTTTCATCTCGCGCCACAGTGGCAGCAAACAAGAAATCAGCAATAGAAAGACAGCTGGAAAGCCCAAAAATATTTAGAGATTAAACAACACACAAATCTAAATAACACAGGGGTCAAATAAGAAGTCTCAAGACACACTTTTAAATACTTTTAACTAAATGAAAATAAAAACACAACTTCCAAATGTTGTGGGATGCAGTGTGCTTAGAAAGAAATATACAGAATTAAATGCAAGCATTATGAAAGAAATATCTAACATGTATATGTATGGCTGAGGCCCTTTGCTGTCCACCTGAAACAATCACAACATTGTTAATCACCTATATCCCATACAAAATAAAAAGTTTGAAACATGCGTATAAATTATGTAATTTTTAAAACATTTTTAAAAGAAACACCTAAAATCAATAATTTAAGCATTCATCTTAGGAAGCTTGAGAAAGAAGAGCAATTTAAGCCTAAAACAAGCACAAGAAAAGAAATAACAAATTAGAGCAGAACTCAATGGAATCAAAAACAGGAAAATAGAGACAATCAGCAACATGAAAGTTGGTTCTTTAGAAAGATCAATAAAATTAATAAACCCTCTAACAAAGCTAACCAAGAAAAGATGACAGAAGACACCAACTACTAATATCAGAAATGAAAGAGAGTTAATCATAACTGGTCCATGGGCATTAAAAGAATAAGGATAATAAAGGAATACTAGAAAAACTCTGTACCCACAAATATGACAACTTAGATAAAACGGACCAATTTCTTGAAAGAGACGTCTACCAAAATTCACACAAGGAGAATGCTTTGTTGTTTTCGTTGCTGAGTTGTGTCCAGGTCTTTGAGACCCCATGAACTGTAGCCCACCAGGTCCTCTGTCCATCCTAAGGGAAACAAGAGCACCTAAACAGGCCTATTTTTATTTGTCAGTTATATCTCAATCAAGTTGAAGAAATGAAATGTCTATTCTATAGACATGCCTATTGAAGAAATTGAATCAATAATTAGTGATCCTCCAAAAAATAAACCACCGGACCCAGAGGATTTCACTGTTGAATTCTGGAAGAAATGACACCAATTCTGTATGGTCTCTTCCAGAAAATGGAAGCAGAGGGAATACGTCCTAATTCATCTATGAGGCCAGGATCATCCTAACTTCAAAGTCAAATAAAAACATTATAAGAATGGAAAACAACAGAATATGTCTCATGAAAGTAAATTGTAAAATATCATCTAATTGAATCCAACAATACATAAAAGAATGACATACCAAGTGCGTGAGTCCTCAGTCACTTCAGTCACGTCCAACTCTTTGGGACCCACAGACTGTAGCACGCCAGGCTCCTCTGTCCATGGGCTTCTCCAGGCATGAATACCAGAGTGGTTTTCCATGCCCCTCCTCCAGGGGATCTTCCCAACCCGGGAATCAAACCCACATCTCCTGTGTCTCCTGCGCTGAAGGAGGACTCTCTACGCTTGAGCCGCCAGGGAAGCCCGTGATCAAGTGGCATGTACTCTCGGGATGCGATCCTGGTTCAGCTAATTGAAATCAACCGAAATTGAAAATCAGTTAATGTAATCCATCACATCAACAGGGTAAGGAAGAAAAATCCTATGACCACATTAATTAATGCAGAAAATGCATCTGAAAAAATCCAATGCTCGTGATTTTTTACAATTCTCAACAAACTAGGAATAGAGAGGCGCTTCAACTTGTTAATGTGCATTTACCAAAAAAAAAAAAAAAAGCAGTTAACATCTTAAGTTTCACACTTAAGAGTGAGAAACTAATGCTTTCTAAGATTAAGAACTAGGCAAGAATTTCCCTCTCACTACACCTATTCAACACCACACTGGCAGTTTCAGCTACTACGCTAAGAAAAGGAAAGTAAAATGTATAGACTGTGAAGGAAGAAATAAAACTGTCTCTGTTCACAGCTGACATGATTATCTATCATATAAAGAAAACCCCAAAGAATTCTCACACACACACACACACACACACACCTGGAACTATAAATAAGTGTAGCAAGGTCGAAGGATACAATTTTAAAATACAAGTCACTTGCTTTCCTTATGAAAGCATAACCAATTGACATGTTTTAACTTGGATGAGCATGTGATAACTTTTAATATTCCTTTTTATTTATTTGTGTGGGTGTGCATGTGCACTCAGTCCTGTCTGATTCTGAGACCCACGGACTGCAGCCCGCAAGGCTCCCCTGTCCATGGAAGTTTCCAGGCAAGAAGACTGGAGCTGGTTGCCAACTCCTTCTCCAGGGGGTCTTCTCGACCAAGGGATCAAATCCAAATCTCCTGTGTCTCCCGCATTGGCAGGCAGGATCCTTACCAGCTGAGCCACCAGGAAGCCTAGGATTTATTGATTTACTTGGCTGCACTGTCTTAGTTATGGCACACAGGACCTTCCATCTCCATGTGGCATCTGGATTCTTCTAGTTGCAGCATGTGGGATCTAGTTCCCTGACCAGGAATCGAATCTGGGCCCCCTGCACTGGCAGTGCAGAGTCTCAGCCACTGGACCACCAGGGAAGGCCCAGAGATTGGAACTTGAAATTAAAAACACAACATCATTTACAATGGCACCAAAAAATGAAATACTTAGGCACAAATCTAACAAGACATGTTCAGGATCTATACATGCAGAAAACTACAGAACTCCGATGAAGAGATCAAAGGATATCTAAACAAATGATGGATATTCTGTGTTAAACAATTACTTATAATTACTCAATATTTGAGGATGTTCAGTTCAGTTCAGTCGCTCAGTCATGTCCAACTCTTCGTGACCCCATGGACCACAGCACACCAGGCTTTCTGTCCATCACCAACACCCGGAATTTACTCAAACTCATCTCCATTGAGTCAGTGATGCCATCCAACCATCTCATCCTCTGTCGTCCCCTTCTCCTCCTGCCTTCAATCCTTCCCAGCATCAGGGTCTTTTCTAATGAGTTAGCTCTTGGCATCAGGTGGCCAAAGTATTGGAGTTCCAGCTTCAACATCAGTCCTTCCAGTGAACACTCAGGACTGATCTCCTTTAGGATGGACCGGCTGTTAATTCTTCCCAACTTTGTCTACTGAATCTGCACAATCCAAATCAAAATCCTAGCAAGCTACTTTGTAGATACTGAAAAAAGGATTCTAAAGTGTATATGAAAACATACCACAATGGAAAAGAATGTATATGCATAACGAAATCACTTTGCCATACACCAGAAACTAACATAACATTATAAATCAGCTATACTTCAACTACAAAATAAATAGAAACTTTGAATAAAGTTTATATGAAAACACAAGGCTCAGAATGGCCAAAGCATTGCTGAAGAAGAGTGAAGTTGGAGGACAGATACTACCCAACATCAAGACATACTATAAAGCTACATAATCAAGACAGTCTGGTACGGCCAAAGAGCAAACACGTCAGTCAGTACAACAGAGCACAGAGAGCGGAAACAGACTCACACAAATGCAGTCAACTGACTTTTGACAGAGGAGCAAAGGCAATACAATGGAGAAAGTTTAGTCTTTCATCAAATGATGCTAGAACAACTGAACAGTCAAATATTAACAAAATAAAAAAAGAGAGAAACTAGAAATAGACTTTACACCTTTCATGAAAATTAACTAAAAATGTACTCTTGATATGATGTGATGAGAACAGCACTTTATCTCTAGTTTTCCTCCCAAAACTGATAATCCAGTTTAATCTTCAGGAAGACATCAGAAAAATCTCAGTTCTCCTCAAAAATACTGTTAGGTAGGTAGGAAGTTAGACATGAGCCAGGAGGGGAGGCCTGGCTGAAAGGGATGCAAGCAGATCTCTAAACTCCATCCCAGACAGAAGAGCTCATGGATATGCTACAAATAACCACAGAGACTTTTCCACTCCTGAACATGCCCTAGGCACACAGTGGGTACAAAATGACCACGGGGGCTTCCCCAAGAAACCTTAGGCAGTTAGGCAGTTAGGAGTCCATTAAGGGCTCATAAATATTCTACATCTAACTATAACAGATGGAATTATGGGGAGACATAAACAACACAACTTGCTGTTATATAACTTATAGTTGTCGATCAGCCTGAGCATATGCTCATTTGCATGCCCTTTCATTGACTGGTGGTGTATGCAAGCCCTGCTTTGCACTGACCATAAGCAGTGGAGGAGACTGGATATATAAAAGTGGGAAGCCAAAAGAGATGGCTAAGAAGGATGAGGGAGATTCCACAAGGACTAATAAAAGATCTGCTTGCTTGAGCTGAACAGAGCCGTAATTTGTCTGCTGTCCTACACCTTTTGGTCCACTGTTCCAAGCATTTGTTGCAACGAGATAAAAACCATGGAAGAGAAATAAACCAACCTGCTAATAACAAGATCATCAAAAATAAGGCAAGTCTGAGAAACTCTCACAACCAAGAAGATACTCAGGAGACATGAAAAATAGGTGGTACAAGATCCTGGAACAGGAAGAGACACTGGGTAAAAACTAATATCTGAATGAACCATGCTGCTGCTGCTAAGTCGCTTCAGTCGTGTCCAACTCTGTGCAACCTCATAGACGGCAGCCCACCAGGCTCCCCCGTCCCTGGGATTCTCCAGGCAAGAACACTGGAGTGGGTTGCCATTTCCTTCTCCAATGCGTGAAAGTGAAGTCGCTCAGTCGTATCTGACTCACAGCAACCCCATGGACTGCAGCTTACCAGGTTCCTCCATCCATAGGATTTTCCAGGCAAGAGTAATGGAGTGGGGTGCCATCGCCTTCTCCGTAGTCATTAGTTAATAGTGATATAAAAATATTGTATCGTTAATTATAACAGAATAAAAGAGGAAAGTGAGTAACCTCAAACTTACTCATTCTAGATTAATAGAAATTATCCACTCTGAAGAAGAGAAAGAAATAGGATTGAAAAGAAATGAGTTCTTCAGGAACCCATGGGGTGATTATCAAAAGGCCAAATCATAAGTGTAATTGAAGTCACAAAAAGAGAAGGAAGACAAAACAAGGAAGAAAAAATAAAGAAAAAATGCCCAAGATTTTCCAAATGCAGTGAAAGGCAAAAATTTAATGATTCAAGACGCTCAGCAGACCACAGGCAGAATGAAAAAATGGGGGACAGGGGCTCAAGCACATGATAGCAGAATTGCTGAAAACCAAAAACAGCGGAGGAAAGTCACAAAAGACCAGAAGAAACCACGCTCGCATGCAATAGAACAACAACTCAAGCGATCTCTGGTTTCTCATCAGAAAACATGGAGACGAGAGGACAGCAGAGCAACACTTTCAAAACGCTGAAAGAAAAACCTTCCAACTCAGAACTCAGACACAAATCCAAATAAAACATTCTTTTATCTCATAGGTGAAATAAGAACATTTTCAGATCAAAGAAAACTGAGAGAATTCATACTTTACACACCTGCACTGCAAGAGATCCTAAAAGAAGTTCTTCAGGCTGAAGGGAAATGATACAAAAATGGAAACTCAGATCTTCAGGAAGAAATAAAGAGCCTTGAGAAATTACACATTTGCTGTTGTTCGGTCACTAAGTCATGTCCAACTCTTTGCAGCCCCAGGGACTGTAGCACACCCAACTCCTCTGTCCTCCACTATTTCCCAGAGTTTGCTCAAATTCATGTTCATTGAGTCAGTGATGACGCCTAACCATCTCATCCTCTGTCGTCTCCTTCACCTTTTGCCTTCAATCTTTCCCAGCATCAGGGTCTTTGCCAGTGAGCTCTTCACATCATGTGGCCAAAGTACTGAAGTTTCAGCCTCAGCATCACTCCTTCCAATGAATATTCAGGGATGATTTCCTTTAGGATTGACTGGTTTGATCTCCTTGCAGTCCAAGACACTCTCAAGAGTCTTCTCCAACACCACCGTTCAAAAGCATCAATTCTTCAGTGCTCAGCTTTCTTTATGGTCCAACTCTCACATCCATACATGACTACTGTGAAAACCAGAGCTTTGACTAGACAGATCTTTGTTGGCAGTGATGTTTCTGCTTTTTAATACCTGTCTAGGTTTGTCATAGCTTTCCTTTCAAAGAGCACGTGTCTTTTAATTTCATGGCTGCAGTCACCATCTGCAGTGATTTAGAAGCCCAAGAAAAGAAAACCTGTCACTGCTTCTACATTTTCCCCTTCTATTCGCCATGAAGTGAAAGGACCATGACTCTGGTTTTTTAATGTTAAGTTTTAAGCCAGCTTTTTCACTCTACTCTTTCACCCTCATCAAGAGGTTCTTTAGTTCCTCTTCACTTTCTGCCATTAAAGAAATTTTACCAAACAATGATACATATTTACCAGAAATGATACCTGTCCAGTAAGTGTTTTTTAAATCCTTTGATTATTTTAGAAGTAGATACAACTTTTAAAAGCAAATCCTACTTTCTTGTGGGGTTTACAACATTTGTTGACATACTACACGCAAAAACGATAACATAAAGGATGAGGTGGTAATGGCGGACATATACGGCTGCAAGATTTCTAGGTTTTAAATGATGTGGTAAACTATTTATTCTAAGTAAACTGTGAAAAGTTAAGAATATACCTTACCACATAGAGCAACTATTAAATATTTTAAAATATAAGAAGATATAACTAAAAATGCCAACAGATAAAATAGATCTCCAAAAGATGTTCAAATTATCCAAAAGAAGACAGGAAAGAGAATCAGAGGGCCCCAAAACAAAGGTGACAATCAGAAAACAAACAATAAAATGAGAGAGACATAAATGTACTAAATGTACAATTAAAAAGCAGAAACTGTCAGAATGATAGTAAAGCAAGAACCACCTACAATTGGTTATTCTTTAAATAATTGGATATTCTTTAAATATAAAGACAGAGTGGTTGAAAGCAAATGGATGTGAAGAGAAAGATGGAAAATCTAGCAATTATAAGAAGGCTAGAACCATTATAATAATATCAGATAAAAGAGTCCTTAAGACCAAGGGTTTTACTAGCAATAATTAGGACCAGTTCATAGAGATAAAAGGATTAATTCATTAGGAAGACATAACAAACATAAATGTGTATTCATATAATGATACAACTTCAAATATATAAATCAAAAGATGACAGACGCAAAACAAGTAGACAACTCTTTAATCATCATTAGATTTTTAAGTCCACTCTCTCAGTAACTGAGAGGATAATGTTGTTCTTCAGTTGCTAAGTCATGTCCAACTCTTTGTGACCCCATGGACTGCAGCATGCCTGGCTTCCTGTCCTTCACTAACTCCTAGAATTTGCTCAACTCATGTCCAGTTCATACACAAATGACATACATGATTTGAATGGTACTATCAACCACCTTGACCTAACTGATATTTATGGATTACTACATCCAACTACAGAGTTTACATTCTTTTCAAGGGCATTCACCAAGGTAAACCATATGCTGAACTATCAAATGAGGACCAGAATCAGAGAATTACAACAATAGAATTAAACCCAATAAGAACACAATATCTAGGAAACCCCAAATATTTTGGAATTAAATAACACATTTCTAAATAATCAACAGATCAAACAATCATAAGAACTGCATGATAATGAAAATACATCAACGTCTACAAGATGCCACTTAAACAAACCCTAGAGGAAAATGTATAGCTTTAAATGCTTAAAAAGAAAAGAAGACAAGAATATAATCAAGGACCTAATGCTACACTCTAAGAGGTTAAAAAAAAAGTGCAAAATGAAGTGAAGTGGAAGGAAAGCAATAATAAAGGGCAGAAGTTAACCAAATAGAAAACAATAGAGAAAATTAACAAGTCAAAAGTTGGTTCTTTAACAAAAGCGAGACTGACCACAACAAAGAGAGAGGATACAAATTACCGATACCAGAATTCAAAAGAGGACTTCCCTAGTGGTCCGGAGGTTAAGAATCCGCCTTCCAATGCAAGCAATGCAGGTTCAGCCCCCAGTCAGGAAACTAGCTTCCCCCATGCCTCAGGGCAACTAGGCCCCCACACAACCAGAGAGTCTGTGCCACAACTCCTCAGCCCACACACCACAACTAGAGGAAGCCCCCACACTGCAACAAGGGTCTCGAGTGCCACAACTAAGACCCAACACAGCCAAACTAATTAATCAATCAATAGTAAGAGAGATGATCACCAGACAACTTTATTACCAACAAGCTCAACAACGTAGATGAAATGAGCGAATTCCTTGAAAAATGAAACTTACCAATATTAATACAGAATGAAACAGAAAATCTAAATACTCTACTCTTTACTCCAGGCCCAGATGTAAACATCTTGCTTGTTTACTCCAGGCAAGAGTAAACATTGACATTTTAGGAATCAGTGAACTAAAATGGACCGGAATGGGTGAATTTAATGCAGATGACCGTTATATCTACCACTGTGGGCAAAAATCCCTTAGAAGAAATGGAGTAGCCCTTATGGGCAACAAGAGTCCGAAATGCAGTACTTAGGTGCAATCTCAAAAATGACAGAATGCTCTCTGTTCATTTCCAAGGCATACCATTCAATATCCCAGTAACCCAAGTCTATGCCTCAACCACTAGTGCCAAAGAAGCTGAAGTTGAATGGTTCTATGAGGAACTACAAGGCCTTCTAGACCTAAGATCAAAAAAGAAAAAAAGACGTCCTTTTCATCATAGGGGTCTGGAACGCAAAAGTAGGAAGTCAAGAGATACCTGGAGTAACAGGCAAGTTTGGCCGTGGAGTACAAAACGAAGCAGGGCAAAGGCTAACAGAGTTTTGCCAATAGAACGCACTGGTCATAACATCCTCTTCCAACAGAACAAGAGAAGACTTTACACATGGACATCATCAGATGGTCAATACTGAAATCAGATTGATTATATAATTTGCAGCCAAAGATGGAGAAGCTCTATACAGTCAGCAAAAACAAGACCGGGAGCTGACTGTGGCTCAGATCATGAACTCCTTATTGCAAAATTCAGACTTAAATTGAAGAAAGTAGCGAAAAACCACTAGACCATTCAGGTATGACCTAAATCAAATCCCTTATGATTATACAGTGGAAGTGATAAATAGATTCAAAGGATTAGATCTGCTAGACAGTGCCTGAAGAACTATGGACAGAGGTTCTTGACATTGTACAGGAGGCAGTGATCAAGATTATCCCCCAAGAAAAAGAAATGCCAAAAAGGCAAAATGGTTGTCTGAGGAGGTCTTACAAATACCTGAGAAAATAAAAGAAGCTAAAGGCAAAGGAGAAAAGGAAAGGTATACCCATCTGAATGCAGAGTTCCAAAGAATAGCAAGGAGAGATAAGAAAGCCTTCCTCAGTGATCAGTGCAAAGAAATAGAGGAAAACAATAGAATGGGAAAGACTAGAGATCTCTTCAAGAAAATTAGAAATATCAAAGGAACATTTCATGCAAATATGAGCACAATAAAGGACAGAAACGATATGGACCTAACAGAGGCAGAAGATACTAAGAAAAGGTGGCAAGAATACACAGAAGAACTATACAAAAAAGATCTTCACGACCAAGATAACCATGATGGCGTGATCATTCACCTAGAGCCAGACATTTTGGAAGGTGAAGTCAAGTGGGCCTTAGGAAGCATCACTACGAACAAAGCTAGTGGAGGTGATGGAATTCCAGTTGAGCTATTTCAAATCCTGAAAGATGATCCTATGAAAAGTGCTGCACTCAATATGCAAGCAAATTTGGAAAACTCAGCAGTGGCCACAGGACTGGAAAAGGTCAGTTTTCATTCCAATTACAAAGAAAGGCAATGCCAAAGAATGTTCAGACTACCACACAACTGGACTCATATCACACGCTTGCAAAGTAACGCTCAAAATTCTCCAAGCCAGGCTTCAACAGTATGTGAACTTCCAGATGTTCAAGCAGGATTTAGAAAAGGCAGAGGAACCAGAGACCAAATTGCCAACATCTGCTGGATCACAGAAAAACCAAGAGAGTTCCAGAAAAACATCTACTTCTGCTTTATTAATTGCACCAAAGCTTTGACTGTGTGGATCACAACAACCTGCGGAAAATACTTACAGAGATGGGAATACCAGACCATGTCACCCGCCTCCTGAGAAACCTGTATGCAGGTCAGGAAGCAACAGTTAGAACCAGACGTGCAACAATGGACTGGTTCCAAATTGGGAAAGGAGTACATTAAGGCTGTGTATTGAAACCCTAACCTACAGGCAGAGTACATCATGCAAAATGCCAGGCTGGATGAAGCACAAGCTAGAATCAAGATTGCCAGGAGAAATATCAATAACTCCAGATATGCAAATGACACCACGCGTATGCCAGAGAGCGAAGAACTAAAGAGCCTCTTGATGAAAGTGAAAGAGGAGAGTGAAAAAACTGGCTTAAAACCCAACATTCAAAAAACTAAGATCCTGGCATTCTGTCCCATCACTTCATGGCAAATAGATGGGGAAACAATGGAAACTGTGACAGACTTTATTTTCTTGGGCTCCAAAATCACTGTAGATGGTGACTGCAGCCATGAAATTAAAAGACACTTGCTCCTTGGAAGAAACGCTATGACTAACCTAGACAGCATATTAAAAAGCAGAGGCATTACTTTGCCAACAAAGGCCCATCTAGTCAAAGCTGTGGTTTTTCCAGTAGTCATGTATGGATGTGAGAGTTAGACTATAAAGAAAGCTGAGTGCTGAAGAATTGATGCTTTTGAACTGTGGTGTTGGAGAAGACTCTTGAGAGTCCCCTGGACTGTGAGGAGATCAAACCAGTCTATCCTAAAGGAAATCAGTCCTGAATATTCATTGGAAGGACTGATGCTGAAGCTGACGCTCCAATACTTTGGCCACCTGATGTGAAAAACCAACTCATTGGAAAAGACTCTGATGTTGGGAAAGATTGAAGGCAGGAGGAGAAGGGGGTGACAGAGGATGAGATGGTTGGATGGCATCACTGACTTGATGGACATGGGTTTGAACAAGCTCCAGGAGTTGGTGATGGACAGGGAAGCCTGGCGTGCTTCAGTCCATGGGGTCGCAAAGAGTCGGACATGACCAAGTGACTAAACGGAACTGATCGAACATTGAAAGGAGAAGTACCGAATTTATACAAACTCTTTCGTAAAATAGAGGATAAAGGGCACACTTCTTGTTGCCAGGGGGCAGGGTGGCATAATCTTAATACGAAACCCTCATAAAGACATTGCAAAACAAGAGAGAAAATTACAAACCAGTGTCTCTCATGAAGGGCCTCCCAGGCGGCGCCAGTGGTAAAGAAGCTGCCTGCCAATGCAGAAGATATAAGAGATGGGGGTTCGATCCCTGGGTCGGGAAGATCCCCTGGAGAAGGAAATGGCAACCCACTCCAGTACTCTTGCCTGGAGAATCCCATGAACAGAGCAACCTGGTGGGCTACAGTCCACGGGGTCACAAAGATTCAGACACAACTGAAGCGACTTAGCATGCATGCACAAGTCTTGTGAACATAAACACACAAATTCTTAAGATAATAGCAAATAGAATCAAACAATATATAAAGCAGGCCTTGGAGGTTTATCCCAGAAGTATATGGCTGTTTTAACTTTTGAAGCCATTGTAATTTACCTTATTAAAGGAAGAAAGGAGAACCTTTAAAACATGATCAATCTATTACCAATACCTGATGACACGCTCAGAAAACTGAGAATAAAGGGAATCTCCACTTAATAATATTGACACAGATATTGACACTTACCCTAAGACTGAGAACAAAGCAGGGATGTCCATTCTCCCCATTTTTATTCAACATTATCCTGAAGGTCCTGGCATTATAATTGGGGGCATGAAATGAAGTGATTATGGAGGAAGAAGTGAAACCATCTACCTGGCAGATGTCGTGTTTGTTCACATCACAGGACGCTCTCTCTGGCCGACCTGAGCAACAGAGCCTGGAAGCTGAGCTCCACGGCTGGGGCTTGCCAAAAGGCTGAAGCTTGGTCCAGGCAGGAAACTTCAGGGCAGAATACAGTCAGGGCCAGGAAGTCAGACCCCGTGACCACAGTGGGGAGGAGGTGGCCCCAGGCCCCTGCATCCTCTCCCAGAGGGAACAGATAGGGGGACACCTGGAGGGAAAAGGACAGCACCTTGCGGGGAGGAACCGCACCTCTGCTCAGAGTCCACACAGCAGCAGCGGGGACCACCCGCTCAGGAAGCCAAAGGCATCACGTTTGCCAGCTGAGCTACGAAGCCAGGAGGGGTTGGAGGTGGTAGGCAGCTGGGGTAAGAACTTCCTGAGGCCCAACCAGGGACTTGCCCAAGACACAGTGGCCCTGTCCACAGGTCTGGGCTTGTTCCCATGCACAGAGCAGGCTAGACAGTCAGCAGCTGGAGCTCCTGGGCCTAAGGGTTAGGAATTGGGGGGTGCAGGACAGACCCCGCCCAGAGAGAGCTGTGAGACTGAATCAAACGGCCTCGTGGTCCTACCTCCACCTCCTGACACACACACGACTGTACCGTGTGTGGTTCCCATCTTTGGACTCCCTGTTCCCCTGTAAGTGTCCTCCCAACTCAGGTGGGTGAAGAAACAGTGGCAGATGCTAAGGCTAAGTTGGGGGCCAGGCCGTAAGTTCAAGGAAGCTCTGGAAATGGGGGTGGGCAAGTGTGGCAGCCTGAGGCTGGGACTTGGGGTAACTGAGGAATATGGGTCACCCACCCCCGGGGGTCAGAGGCGAAGATACAGCTCCCAGGGGAGGTGAGAGTCAGGGTCGGGTAAGCCCCACAGAGAGTGCAGGTCTCAGGGCATGCTCGTGGACCTTGGGCTGCCCCTGTCTGGCCTTCCTCCCAGGGACCTTCGCCAGTTCCCTCCGGCCATAGCATGAGGTCTATCCCTCCCTGAATGACTTGAGCCAGTGGGAGCCACGATTTGCACTGTGTGCACCCAGAAGAGCCTTCAGCTGAATGGACTTGTGGACACAGTGGCGGGGGGAGAGGGTGGGCTGAAATGACAGAGTGGCACAGATGTATGCACACTGCTGTGTGCAAAGCCGAGAGCTAGCGGGAAGCTGCTGGCTAGCACAGGGAGCCCAGCTCAGGCTCTGTGATGACCTTCACGTTGCTGTACAGCAGAAACCAACACTACACTGTAAAGCAAGTAGACTCAAATTAAAACAGACATTTTTTTAAAAAAAGACCTCTCAGCCAGGGCTCAAGATGGGGAGCTGGGGGTCAAGGGCCGTGGGTGAGCTGCCTTTGAGACAGCTTGTCTGCCCCAAAGGAGCAGGTCATTGTGACCCTGCTATTCTCATTTCTGTGTAGGTCCCAGAGTGGAGAAACACCTCAAAGGGGCGGGGGGGGGGGGTGCCAAGGCCCACGAGCAGGAAGCGGGGGGTGCGGGTGCCCCCAGGCATGACATGGAGGAGAGACCTAGGAGTGAGGCTTCCAGGGCCAAGGACCCCAGATTGTAGGCTGGCGGCCTGGGCTTTGCACAGGACTCTGGATGCTGCCAGACGAGTGGTCAGGACCCTGTCAATCCAGGAAACAGCCCAAATCAGGCTCAAGAGGCATGAAACTGGGGTCCAGGGCAGCCCACTGCTGTTTACAGAGGCCTCCAGGTTGCAGAATGGGGGGCAGGGAGTGACACATGGGTCTCCGGCCTCTCCACCCTGCCCACGTTTCCTCAGGCAAAGGTTGAAAGGCCCCACCCATCACCAAACACACGGAGGGCACATTCAGCTATTAACACTTTAGTCAGAATTAGCTTCGCAGACAAGCCAGTCCCCAGCTTGAAACAGAGAGCCCAAAAGAGAAGTCAGGACTGAGGTGGCTTGAGAAGTAGTTTTAAACGTGCCAGGGGTCCTCTCATACCCCCTCCATAAATAGCTGTCCCATCAGCACCTCTGTGCTGCTGAAATTTTTCACTGGGGCTAGGAACACGCTCCAGCATTTTCTCCAGGAGCTCTGGACATAAGAACCAGCTCCACCACCTGCAGGCTGGCTGACTCCAGCAAATCACTCACCATCTCTGAGCCCTCTTAGACTTTAGCCAGCAGGGCCCTGTCCCAGGCCTCAGGTCTCAGGGGGAGCCAAGCGTTACGGAACTTCCCACGAAAACATCCCGGTGCCCCTCCTGATATCTGGGTCAAGCCAGGGCTGACAGTGCCATCCAGGTAAGTGCCCTAAGCCCAGACTGAGACTTCTGGGAGCCCTTGTTCCCATCTGGAGCACTCTCCAATCCTCTACCCAACTGCCATGCCATGCGGGGTAGATGAGATGTCCCAGTGGACCCTGGGCATGTCATCTGAGAGGTATTTTGGGGCCATGGCCAGGCCCCTGTCTAGGAGGAAAGCCTGACAAGTTGATCACTGATAGCGGCCAGCACACTCTTTCTTTCGTGGGCTCCCTGGAAACTAGGCCATCAGAATGGCATGGACACTCTCCTTTGGAATCATGCTCATTTACATCCAACACAAGGAAGAGTCCGAGCCACAGCGTGAGCCAGGTGTTGGTCCTGCTCTCTACCCGAGCCTCTGCACCTGAGAAGGGCGGAAGGGTAGCAGGCATCTAACCTGGGCCACCTGCGCTGGCAGCCGTGCTGTCCACAGGCCCCTCACCACATGCCACCATCTGCGGTGGATGGCCACACCACTCTCCCCCCAAGGACCCCAGAGACCAGTGCCCGCAAGACCACCAGGCCCCTCCCACCCGTGTCTACTACCGCCCCAGCCTGAGTGGGGACATCCTGCCCCCGAGGTCTGCCTCAGGCTGTGTAGAGGGTTCGACGTGCAGTAAATGAATAGTACGTCTCTTCTCACCCACCCACCGACCCCCACCCACCCTGGACGCGGGAGGGTGCAGAAAGAGGACACGGTCCAGGCCGGGGGCAGCCGGGACCTGAGGAGTCCAAGCAGGGACGCGCTTTGAGGAGGCGTTTACACTGTGCTTTGGCTGCAGAGTTTCCAATGGTGAAATTAACGTGACCGGAAGACAGACTATTGTTTCCCATTTTCCTGCCCTGTGTGGGCAGGACTTGCGTTTGTTGTCCCCATCAACCAAGAGCAGCAGCAAGAGCTCAGCATTCCGGGAGAATGGGGAAGGGTCACCGGGTCACGTCAGGGGTGGGGGGCGTGGGGGACCCAGCGCCCCTGGGGTCACGTCTGCAGTAAGCAGACAGCAGCAAGGACCCGGAGGCGAGGTGGGCTGTCACGCTTCAATGCAGACAGGCTCCAGGGAGTCCTGGCACCACTGCTGCCTTCTTCTCCAGGTGGGAAACGGGAAACCTGCCATTCTTACCTGGCCCAGCACGGTTGGCGGTGAAGACACTGAGAAACGGGTGGCTCCTGGACCTCAGTGGGAAGACCTGGGACCTCCACCCCAAGAGGCGTCTTCACTGAAAGGAAAGACGTCCTCTGGACCCGTGACTAAACCGCTCGCGGGCCGGGAAGTACCTTTTACTCGAATCGCTGGTCTAGTCAGACGCCCCACAAAACGTGTCTTCCCAAAGTCCTGCTCACATTATGCACAGCCCTGCTTCCCTCATCCGTTAAGTGAGGGAGCAACACGCCCTCTTACTGTTGTGAGGTCTGAGAAAGTAGGAAGGACGGGATTCTTGGTGGAAAAGGCACTCAAATGTGTCTCACGGACACAGTTCCTCCAGCTCCCCTACACCTGAGGCCCTGAGGGAACCCTCCAGCCAATCAGGAGAATCTCACGCTCCCTCCAGCCAATCAGGAGAATGTCACCTTCCCTCCAGCCAATCAGGAGAATCTCACCCTCCCTCCAGCCAATCAGGAGAATCTCACCCTCCTTCCAGCCAATCAGGAGACCGTTACTCTCCCTCCAGCCAATCAAGTGACTGTCCCAGTTGCTAACTCCACAACTTTGCTCCTGCAGTTTTCTGTTCCTAGAATGCCCTTCCTCCTTCCCTGCTTGGGCCGTTCTGTAGGTTTCTCAAGGCCTGGCTCAGCCATGTCCTCCTCTGGGAAGCTCTGTGTCACCCCGAGCAGAAGGAAAGAGCACTGGCCATCTTGGACTCCCAAAGCCCAGCCACACCCCATCCTGCAGGCGGGCATCTGAGGCACTGTCTGCCCAAACTATGAGGTTGGACCTGGAATCAGAGACCCTTAGTTGCGAGCTGGTGGGCCTATTCCCTACCCCTTCCAGACCCCAGCATCCTCATGGGCACAGAGGTGTAAAACGTCTGTCCCCAGTCTTTGAGAGGATCGTGGGAGTGGATGGACAGTGTGTCTACCTCTGAGGACAGGGCATTCAGCCATTTGTATTATTCTTTCTCTCACCTTGCTCTGTGCCAGCCCCGACCAGGCCCAAGAGAATCAAACACCACCCTGGGGTTGCTCCTGAAATGAAAGTGAACCAGACACTGACATGAAGTGTGAAAAATGCTGGGGTCTCCGCAGAGGGCCTCAGTCAACCAGGGAGGGCTTCCAGGAAGAAGTGACACCTCAGCTCTGTGTTCTTGCAAATTAATATTTGGCACATGTGCCAGACACTGTACTACCCAAGCCAGGTGCATCACCCATTTGCTGCCTCCCAGTACCTGTGAGGCAGCTACACTCATTTAACACATGAGGGAGCTAAGGTTTGGGGAGGAGATGTCCCTTGCCCTGGCCTCCCAGATGGTACACTCAGAGCCAGGTAGAAGGTGCGTGGGGGGAGGTATGGGGGTGCAGTTCCTGGTGAAAGGGACAGAGGGAACAGCAGCATTGGACACAAGGAGACTCTGGGTGTTTGTGGGGTGGTGGGGCGGGGGGGACTCTAGGAAGTTTGGCCAGAGCATAAATAGGCAAGTGATGAGGGAGAGAGACCAGAGATGGTGAGAAGGGGCAGGGGCCTCGGGGGCCTGTCTGCTCACGGGCAGCAGGGAGTCATAGATGGTGCTAGGCAAGGAGGCATCTGGTCAAATGGGCGACTTAGAAAGACAGTTCTGGGATAAGAGGGCCGTCACTCAGAAGAGGGAATGAAGTGGACATGAGAACAAGATACAGATACCACAGGGGTCACGCTTGGCTCTCAGAGCAAGGCAGGGAGGAAGGAGTGACTGTCCCCAGCTCTGGGGAAAGCTTTCATTTTCCACCTCCAGCATGGCACCCCACCCCCCAGCTCCAGATGTGAGTGGCCACCTGCCTGACGGACACCTGGTGGAACGGTAAGCAGGCAGGTCTGTCCTAACCCAGCATCACCAGCTCCTGTCCATGCCGGACCTGCCCTCTCCATCTCAGCAAATGACATGACCTTCTTTCCAGGGCTCAGACCCAAACTTGGGAGTCGCCCTTGACTTTTTTTTCACCCCAGCCTCCAATCCATCATGTAGTTCTGCTCTCTCCTCTGTGCCCGAAGTTTACCCACAATCCAGCCAGTCCCCACCTCCACAGCCAGGCGCCTGGTCTGAGCCATTGCTGCCTCTCACCTGGATCACTGCAGTGCCTCTCACCTGCCTGCAGCCTGTTCCTCGGGGAATCCAAAAGTATTCTGAATTCCTGAGTTTAATTAGGATTAAACTGGATTAATCCTAATAAGGATTAAATCCTAACTAGGATTAAATTCAGTTCAGTTCAGTTCAGTTGCTCAGTCG
>NW_024070200.1:3297786-3415661 GCF_014754425.2 Oryx dammah | reverse complement strand
TCCATCGAGTCCGTGATGCCATCCAGCCATCTCATCCTCTGTCGTCCCCTTCTCCTCCTGCCCCCAATCCCTCCCAGCATCAGAGTCTTTTCCAATGAGTCAACTCTTCGCATGAGGTGGCCAAAGTACTGGAGTTTCAGCTTTAGCATCATTCCTTCCAAAGAAACCCCAGGGCTGATCTCCTTCAGAATGGACTCGTTGGATCTCCTTGCAGTCCAAGGGACCCTCAAGAGTCTTCTCCAACACCACAGTTCAAAAGCATCGATTCTTCAGCGCTCTGCCTTCTTCACAGTCCAACTCTCACATCCATACATGACCACAGGGAAAACCATAGCCTTGACTAGACGGACCTTAGTCGGCAATGTCTCTGCTTTTGAATATGCTATCTAGGTTGGTCATAACTTTTCTTCCAAGGAGTAAGCGTCTTTTAATTTCATGGCTGCAGTCACCATCTGCAGTGATTTTGGAGCCCAAAAAATAAAGTCTGACAGTGTTTCCACCGTTTCCCCATCTATTTCCTATGAAGTGATGGGACCGGATGCCATGATCTTCGCTTTCTGAATGTTGAGCTTTAAGCCAACTTTTTCACTCTCCTCTTTCACTTTCATCAAGAGGCTTTTTAGTTCCTCTTCACCTTCTGCCATAACGGTGCTGTCATCTGCTTATCTGGGGTTATTGATATTTCTCCCGGCAATCTTGATTCCAGCTTGTGTTTCTTCCAGTCCAGCATTTCTCATGATGTACTCTGCATATAAGTTAAATAAGCAGGGTGACAGTATACAGCCTTGACGCACTCCTTTTCCTATTTGGAACCAGTCTGTGGTTCCCTGTCCAGTTCTAACTGTTGCTTCCTGACCTGCATACAGATTTCTCAAGAGGCAGGTCAGGTGATCCTTACCTTCTTATTAAATACTCCTGGAACCCCAGTGCCTAGAAGGGGCCTGGCACACAGTAGGGCATAGAATGTATGTTCATAGAATATACGAACATAGAATATATATTCATTGAATGAGTGAGTGAATGACAGTTTCAGTTGATGTTTCTGGTGCTTTCCATCTCATTGCTTTCACATCCATGGTTTCCCTGGATCACCCTCAGGAATGGGAGGCTCAGAGAGGGTGAGACACTTGTGCAAAATCACACAACCCAACCTCTGTCCCTGAGTCTATCTGCACTTCCCTTCCTTCTCTTGTGAGCTCAGGGTATGCTTGGCAGATCCCAGTGCCTATGGAGTAAGGAGAAACATCATCTCACACCAGAAGGGGGAGAAGAGGCCCCACAGGTGCTATTTTAGTGACTCAAGGCAGGTAGGGCCTGAAAAGGGCCAGCTGGGGGTCCCACAGGCCTGAATTATTCACTGGATCCCTGGGCACATCACGTTTCCTCATGTGTACAACGTATGTTCCTGCAGTAAGAACAGAGAAGTGAGCATACATCTCTATAGGGTCAAAAGCATGCGCTCTGGTGCCAGGCTGCCTAGTTCCAGTTCCAGATCCCTCACCTCCTGGGGGCGTGACCCTGCGTAAGTCACCTCACCACTCTGTGCCTTAGTGGTCTTGTCTTTAAAGTGGGTATGGCAATTGCTACCTATTCAGCTGGGCTGGTGGTAGGTTTAATGGATTAATACAGGACAGCATAATGCCTGGCCCCTGATAAAAATTCAGAAAGTACCAAGTCAGAGACAGTGTCTTAAATCTTTTTTTTTAAAGACAGTGTCTTTTTCTAGTCCTGGTTGCAGGTTGTGAGGCTTCTGATTTTTGTCCAAAGATAGATTACTGAGATAAGCTTCAGAAACAAACTTGGAGTGCCCTTTAATAGTTCGATTAAATTTTACATTCACATGCTAGCAAGATGATCCTCAAAATCCTTCAAACTAGATTTTAGCAGTGTGAACCAAGAACTTCCAGAGGTATGAGCTGGATTTAGAAAAGGCAGAGGAACCAGAGATCAAATTGCCAACACCCCCTGGATCATAGAAAAAGCAAGGGAATTGCAAAAAAAAAATCTATTTCTGCTATATTGACTATGTTAAAGTCTTTGACAGTGTGGATCACAACAAACTGTGGAAAATTCTTAAAGGGATGGAAATACCAGACCACCTTACCTGCCTCCTGAGAAATCTGCAGGATAAGAAGCCAACAGTTGGAAATGGACATGGAACAAAGGATTGGTTCAAAATTAGGAAAGGAGTATGTTAAGGCTGTATACTGTCATCCTGCTTATTTAACTTATCTGCAGAGTACATCATGTAAAATGCCAGGTTGGATGACTCAAAAACTGGAATCAAAATTGCCAAGAGAAGTATCAACCACCTCAGATATGCAAATGATACCACTTTAATGGCAGAAAGTGAAGAGGAACTACAGAGCCTCTTGGTGAAAGAGGAGAGTGAAAAAGGTGACTTAAAACTCAGCATTCACAAAATGAAGATCATGGCATCCAGTCCCATCACCTCATGGCAAATAGACGGAGAAAATGTGGAAACAGCGACAGATTTCATTTTCTTGGGCTCCAAAATCACTGTGAATGGGGACTGCAGCCACAAAATTAAAAGACTCTTGCTCTTTGGAAGAAAAGCTATGACAAACCTAGACAGCATTTTAAAAAGCAGAGACATTCTTTGCCAACAAAGTCCATATAGTCAAAGCTATGGTTTTTCCAATAGTCACATACAGATGTGAGAGTTGGACCATACAGGAGGCTGAGCACCGAAGAACTGATGCTTTTGAACTGTGGTGTTGGAGAAGACTCTTGAGAGTCCCTTGGACCGAAGGAGATCAAACAAGTCAATCCTGAAGGAAATCAGTCCTGAATATTTATTGGAAGGCCTGATGCTGAAGCTGAAGTTCCAAAACTTTGGCCACCTGATGCGAAGAACTGACTCATTGGTGAAGACCTTGATGCTGGGAAAGATTGAGGGCAGGAGGAGAAGGGGACAACAGAGGATGAAATGGTTGGATGGCATCACTGACTCCATGGATGTGAGTTTGAACAAACTCTGGGAGATACTGAAAGACAGGGAAGCCTGGTGTGCTGCAGTCCACGGGGTCTCAAAGAGTCAGACAGAGCTTAGCGATTGAACAACCGTAACAGCAGAGAACTATCCAGAAAACGAGTCTTAGTAGATGCAGACCTCCATTAACAAATTGGGATTCAACATTCACCGAAACATCTTTTTCTTCCTAGATTACCCTCATGTTTACCAAATGTAACCAAGTTAAGACTAGTTTGTTTGTGAAATAGTTCTGGTCTCAATAAACTTGGCCTGATGATTTATATAACCATAATTGATCATAGACTTTCTGCTTTGCTGAAAAAAAAAAATTCAGAAGGTAGTAGTAGTACTAATGAGAATAATAATGGAGAGCTGTGTGGACCGAGCAAGATGGTACCTGGCACTAACCCCTACTTAGTTCTAACTCTTCGAGAATAACCAGCACCCAAATGTACCTCCCGTTCACCCCCTGACCTGCCCCATCACCCTCATCGTCCTGACCAACCAGCCTCCCAGCCCACAGCAAAGCCAGGGCTTGGCTCCTCCCTGACACAGAGGAGGAAGCAGGCTGGGAGACGCAGGGACTCACCCAAGGTCACAAACAGGGGGACCAGGTTTCACCCTCCTCAGGAAGCGGACGGTCCCTTGACCCCTGCCCAGCTCGCTCTGGCTTCCCTATCATGTGCTGCTATAACAGCCTAACCCTCGCCTTGCAGATAACTCATCTCAGCTGTGGTCATTTCTTTCTGGTCTGCCTTTGTGCCAGAGCCTGAGCTGTCCATGTAAAATTCCCTGTACCTGGGCCTAAGTCAAAGCTGGTTTTCAGTAAATATTTATTGAATAGATGAGTGTACAGATGGATGGATGAGTGGATGGATGAATAGATGGGTGGATGGGTAAGTGGATAGATGGGTAGATGAGTGGATGAATGTGTGGATCAGAGGGTGGATGAATGGATGGCTGGGTGGGTGGTGGGTAAGTGGATAGATGGGTAGATGGATGAATGGTTGGGTAGGTGGAGAGACAGACTCCAGAGACAGTGCTCTCCATGTCACAGCTCACTGAGTCTTTCTGCATCCTCTGGAACACAAGGAGGCCTTAATGACCTCTGAGATCTAAAAGAGACTCTAAAATCTTATAAGCCAAATGCACTTGACCTCGGTGGCCTCAGTCTCTCCATCTATGAAATGGTGAGAACAAGACCAGCCTGCCTAGATTCCAGGCTTCCCAGGATAGGCCGGTGAAAGGACAAGTGGAGCAGCACCTTGAAAACAGTTTGTGCTGCAAAGAGCTCATCAGGTGATAACTCAGCTTTGGTGAGGGTGCCAAGGGTGCGGCCGTGACACGGGTCCTGGGAGTGTGCATGGGTGTGCCCTGCTGGCGGGCACGCTGGCGGAGGGAGCCAGCAGCCTTCAAGGCACTCGTGCCTCTGACGCAGTAATGCCACTTCGAGGAACAGACCCTAAGGAGGTAACCAGGGATTCCCAAAGAGGAATCCTTACACACAAGGACGGCTGCTCTAGTGTTTCTGTGAAAGGGGAAAGGTAGAAGACACCAGGGCCTGGCGGAGCCCAGCACACTGGTGGAATACTACCCAGCTGAGCAGACGCGGGTGTTTCGAGACTGACTCTCTGACATGAGGAAATGCCTGTGATAAAACATAAGTGAAAAAAGAATCAAGATGGGAGACTGTGTGTAGAGTACGATCTCTGGCCTATTGGGGGAAGAGAGTCTGTTTTTGAGCATTTGCACAGAAAAAGTCCCAGATGGATACATATCCAAATGCCTGGTGATCTCGAGGTGGGGGAATTTCCTGGTAGTTTTCCATATTATGAAAAACTCGTATTATGGGATGCAGACCAGGGGATGGGCCTCCATCTCTGACCTTCTTTTCCTGAGCTCCAAGCAGGGAAGCCCTTGCCCTCCCAAAAGGGGGTGAGGGTCTAAGGTCAGGGGAGTCGGGGAGAGATCGTCTTCCTGGCAGTTTCACTAGGAGCCTCGCCCTTTCAAATATCAGGACATAGCAGCCTCTAGGCCCTCCTGCTGCCCCTGGGGATAGACTATGGAGACTTGCTCGGTCATACACACACACAGGTCGCAGAGAGTCAGTACTGAGTGCACGTGGGTACACACACAGACACACACACACACGCACATACACAGACACACACACACACATACACAGACACACACACACAGACACACACACAGACACACACACACAGAGACACACACATACACAGACACACACATACACAGACACACACATACACAGACACACACACACAGGTTGCAGAGTCAGACAGTATTAAGCAAGCGCGTGCACACGCAAGACACACAGACACACACAGACACACAGACAAACACCCCTGCTCTGACCTGCAGGGGCGGACCGGGATCCAGCGTGGAGCTCCGGCTCTGCCCGGCACCCACCGCGGGTCACCGAGCTCCTCCCCCGAGATTCAGTGTCCCCACGTGCGCAGCCACGAGGACCCTCACAACCCCAACCCTCCGTGGGCAGCTGCAGAAGGAAGGAATGAACCAGGGACAGGGGCACGAACTGGGGAGGGCAGGGCCTTCCTGAGTCTTTCAGGCCTGCGGTTTCCAGCCCCCTCGGGCTAGCGTCGAGGCACGGAAGGATGGGGCAGTGGGGACAGTGGCCTGGCACCTGCGGGGGTCCAGGGGTCTGAGGCTTGGGGACCTGGGGAAACTAGAGCAGGGTCGGGGGACCCATCCCCTCTCCCTTGAATTCCCGGGGCTGTAGAAGCAGGGGCAGGTGTGTTGGGGAGGGCGGGGGGGGAGCTGGTTCAGACCAAGACAAAGACGGGATCAGGACCCCCGATCAGAGCATGGTCGGCGCATGAATCTCCGTAATTAACGCTCTGCTGTCTCAACTCCTGAGAAAATACATAAGACATGTAATTGCCTTTGTATGTCGGACACTCATTAGGAGAATAATAAATGTTATTATTTATTAATATGGTAATGAATCATTCGGTTTTTAAAAATTAAACCGCTCACAAATTAAATGTAAATTATGGGGCCCGGCGTTGATGGAGAAGGCTCCTTGGGGAAGGGCCGCCCCGCTCCCTCCGCAGAAATGAGCCGCTGGGCCCTTTAATGAGGCGCGGGGGGCTGGAGGCGGCGGGGTGACGCGAGGACACGGCCGGCTCGCGGGGACATCCTGCCCCCTGCCGGCCGCGCGAGGCTCCCGCCGCTCTTTCCAGAAGCCGCTCATCCCGCTCGGGGTGCTGGCCGCCCCTCAGTCCCGCGCCTGGCAGACGGCCCCCCGCGACACGCATGCATTCCGCGGCCCAAGTCTGTTAGGAGTGGGGTGCCTGATCCTAGAAGAGCCTGCTCCCCGCTAAAGGAAAAATGCAGCTCCTGCTGGAGTCAGGCTGGGCCAGGGCTCCTTGCTGAGCTATCAGCACCCCCACCGCCCCGCGCTCAGCGCACAGGAGCCAAGTGGAGCTCAGAGACGTTAAGTGACTGCCGAGGTCACACAGCTGAGCCCAGCCCACCAGCTGTACTGGACGCCAAAGACTGTTCTCTTCTCCCTCTGCTGGGTGGCCTGGGTAACAGCTAGGTTTCCAAATTGCCCCCCACCCCCAGCCTGTTCCAGGCACACGGACACGGTATGAACAGGTAAGGTTATCAGTTTCTGAGGGCTGACTCCCTGACGGACATCCAGCCAAGTATGACCTCAAGCGCTGGAGGCACGGTTCCATCCACCCATCCTGCAGTTGAGAACACTGAGGCCCTTGAGGAAGCGAGGGCAGGAGCTGGAATCAAGGCTTGCCAAGTCCAGGGTCTGAGCCCTTGACCACTTGACAGCCAGCCCAGGCTCTTCCGGTTCCCACAAGGGGGAGGAAATGCCACCCCCACCCCCATCCATGCCCAGAGCACAAGGCACCAGGTCAGTGGCCGCACCTTTGGTTGGACACCTGAGTTAAAGCAAGGAAGTGGAATCGTTGTTGACTTAAGCCCTGCACGATGTGGGCAGAGAGGGTGCTTCCAGCTCCTGTCATGAACAATGCCGCAGCGGGCATCTTGGGGTTTAGGACTGTTTCCCTAGGAAGGATTCCCAGAATCAGACTCCTGAACCAGAAACCGGCACAGTTTTAGGTTTGGGATGCATGTTGCTCAACTGCCTTCTGATAAATGGGTCCTAATTAACACCCATTTGGGGAGGGCCTCCACCCACCCCCCACCCATGCCAGGCAGCCTCTGAGAGAGACAGCCTATGACAGGTCCTGAACCCCTACCCCCACCTGCTTCCCCTTCCCCCAGCCTGGTGACCTTGGGAAACCCAGCTGGTCTGAGTCAACTTTTCCACAAGTCATCCCAGAACTTCCACGATGCACACTGCCCCTGGAGCCAGTGCTACCTGACTCCCTACTTCCTCAGGGTCAGAGGTGGACAGGCACAGCTACGGCCGGTCCCTCATCCGCTCGCTTTGTCCTGCTCTTGCTCCCCAAGGAACCCCGGCCGAATACCGTGCCATTCTTTGGTCCTTAAACACAGCCCCCCTCCCCACATTGATCCTGTGTCCGCCTTCAGGATGTGGTTCTTCTTGAGTACCCTCCCTCACTCCCATCAGACACTCACTCAGATGATTGTCATAGCAACGGCGATTGAGTGCCCATTATTCCCCAGGTCCTGATCTAAGGCTACACTCCCGTCATTTTCCTAACTTGTTATAGGTGAGTAGCCTGCCAAGTGGCCGAGCTGTGATCTGACCCTGGACTCACACCCCAGCCGCTTGGGTCTCCACTGTCTGCCCAGGCTGAAGCACAGATCCCCAGATGTGCCGGGGCTGGGAGGTCCTGAAACGCACTCGAGGGTGGGTCCACTGCTGAATTCCCATCACCCTGCAGAGAGTTGGGGCCGGGACTGATCCTGCACTGTGCCTGCGGAAGTCATGGATCCTCTCTGGACAGGTGGTACCCAGACCCTGGGGTCTACCCCAGCTGCTTCCCACATAACCTTCTGTCCCTCTGCTCCTGGGAGCCCAGCTCCCCAGTCTCGTCTTGGGGCCCCCTCTTGCCCCAATATCTGATTTGGGGAACAGTTTTCCTCAGCCTGATATGACTCTATTCCCTGCCCTGCATCCCAGCCCTGCCTCGTGTTCCCGAACCCCTGTCACAGGAGGGGGGACAGACAGAACATTCTGTATTATTGCTGTTATCTCTCCGCTGGCTGACACACCAGCTAATTTGTTTCAATCTCACCCCTCCCTTATTGATCAGTGCTCTAACCAGAGCGTTGTGTTACATGACTTGTTCCCATGGCAACCATCAGATAAATGCACGAATCTGATGTGTCTGTTTCCTGAGCCAGATCTCCCCCTAAGAGCTCGCAGGGAACAAATCTCCTTTCATATCCGCCACTGTTTTCTGAAAGCTCGGGATATTGTTCAGAACAAGTCATTTTTTAAAAATATTAAAAAAAAAGAACTTAACCAGGTTTCCCAACAGATATAAAGTTGTTTCATAAGGTGCATCATACTTTAGAAATATGAAATCAGATTTAAAAAAAAAAAAAAACCCTTTGACCAAGTTCATCTTTCTTCTGAGACTTTCTCCTTAGGAAACAAGCTGAAATCTGCAAACAGCTCTCTGGATAATGATATCAGCCCCATCATTTATCAAGAGAAAAATTGGAAACAGCCTGAAAGTTCAACAACAGAAGATTCAAATAAACTGTGGTTCACACACTTACCAAGATATTACTGAAATATTTTAAAATGTTACCTGAAAGAGGGAAGCCTGTGTCAAACGATGGGAAGTGAAAGAAACAGGATAAAAACAGTGTCTTCCGCTCGGAGACCATAATGAACGTAAACAAATCTCAACTCTGGGCTGGAGGAGGGGGGAACGTTCAGAGAAAAACACACACCTAAACGTTCACAGAACAGTTTCTATTAGTAGACCGTGCTATTTTTTTCTCCTTATTCACCTATTCAACAGATGTTTGTGGACCACCTGTTCCAGGCATTGGGAGCAGAACAGCTTGTTTATAGTTTCCTAAGTGTGTTTAATGAGTGTGTGTTACTTTTAAACGGAAAAGATAGTGTGGTTTTGTGTTTTTTTTTTCAAAAGCCAGGATGTCTTTTTCATCCATTAGGTTGGTATCAAAATGAACATATTTCATGCCAGAGAGCTTGTTGGCACACAGGCCCCCTGCTGGCAGAAGTAGGAATTACAGCTGCTACAGTGATAACCCTCCCCGCCTAAGCACTGCCACGTTGACATTTTCTTCCCTCCAGGGAAGCCTGAGCCCCCACCAGCCCTCTCTGCAGAGGAGAAGAAAGCTGCTAGAAAGCAGGCACCGCCCAGAGCGGATCCTGCAGGTTTAATCTCAGGGTGGGGTTGGCAGCTTCTTGGTGCTCCAGGGCGCGTCCCTGTATCTCCCTGGCCTCAGTTTCCTCCGATGCACAACGAGGGCGATGACTCCGTCCAGGCCGGCTTCCTGTGAGGATTACGGGAGGTATGATGGGGAGCGGCCTGTCACGCAGACACCCAACCCCCTCCCCACACCACCACCACCGCTTTTTTTTTTTTTTTTTTACAACCAGCAAGCATGCCAGCCCGGCATTTTCTAGTTTTGATATCTCAGGGAAAAGTGTGTGCGTGCTCCATCACTCAGTCAAGTCTGACTCTTTGCAACCCCATGGACTCTAGCCTAGCAGGCTTCTCTGTCCATGGGATTTCCCAGGCAAAATACTGGGGTGGGTTGCATTTCCTCCTCCAGGGGATCTTCCAGACCCAGGGGTCAAACCCGCATCTCCTGGCAGCGGATCCTTTACCACTGAGACACCTGGGAGGCTCACCTCGGAGAGGAGTTCCTTTTTATTCCCAAGCCTCCCCCTTCTCCTCCACTCCCAGATCCGCAGCCCACCGGTTTCCACCCTAAGCCACCCTCAGACCAGGCCAGCAGGGGTCACCTCAGGGCTCACGTTCATGCTAAGTTTGTTCAGTTGTTCCATGGTATTTGAAAACTTGTAAAATCTTTTTTTTTTTTAAGGCAAAGTCCCACCTTTAATAGGAATCCAACATTTTCTTAATAGTCCTAATTCAGCAGCTGGAGGAATTTTCTGGATTTGAAAAGAGTGAAAAAAAAGATCACTGCTAGTTTCTGATGGAACATGCATAATCCTGGCTGGATTCGAGATTTAGGGGCAGGGAGAGAGATTCTACCTTCTGGGCCAATGCTCCGCCCTGAAATTTGTAGGACAGCCGCCTGAGCCTAAGATCACGGCATCCAGTTCCATCACTTCATGGCAAATAGATGGGGAAACAATGGAAACAGTGACAGACTTTATTTTCTTGGGCTCCAGAATCACTTTGAATGGGGACTGCAGCCATGAAATTAAAAGACGCTGGCTCCTTGGAAGAAAAGCTATGACAAACCTAGACAGCGTATTGAAAAACAGACATCAGTTTGTCAACAAAGGTCCATATAGTCAAAGCTATAATTTTTCCAGTAGTCATGTATGGATGTGAGAGTTGGACATTAAGAAGATTGAGCACTAAAGAATTGATGCTTTCGAACTGTGGTGATGGAGAAGACTCTTGAGAGTCCCTTGGACTGCAAGGAGATCAAACTGGTCAATCCTGGAGGAAATCAACCCTGAGTATGCATTGGAAGGACTGATGCTGAAGCTGAAGCTCCAATCCTTTGGCCATCTGATGCAAGAGCTGACTCATTGGAAAAGACCCTGATGCTGGGAAAGATTGAGGGCAGGAGAAGGGGGCGACAGAGGATGAGATGGCTGGATGGCATTGTCAGGCAAGTGTATGCTCCTTGGTTCTTTGTCTCGTCACAGCAAAGATTGGAGTGACGGACATTAAAGCCCCCTTGGCGTGTCACAGCTCTCAGGTCTTGGACAGACCAGGTTATAGCTCTCAGGTCTCAAACGGACCATGTTATAGCTCTTGGACAAATCAGTGTTACAGCTCAGTGTTACAGCTCTATTTTATTTAGAAGATAGCAGGGAAATCCATCCTCGAGGCGTGAGGGGACCTCGATCCAAAGATGCGAAGAGAAGAGCACCCCAGCGTGTGGAGGGGAGAGAGGGAGAGAGAGCCCTTTGGTTCCTTTTTTTATATATATATTTTCTTACCCCCTGGGCCTGTCCTACGCAAATTGGGCTTAGTCAGGAGTGCTGTTCTACCTGAAGTATCCTCACTCCGGTCCTCGGACCTTCCTTTGACCTTCCTCTGTTCTATTTTCGCAGGCTTTTCCCTTCCTTATTTTTTAGCCGCCGCCATTTTTGACTCCTCTTCCCTATTCTACCTACCTAACAGCGTCATTGACTCAGTGGACATGAGTTTGAGCAGACTCCAGGAGATAGTGAAGGACAGGGGAGCCTGGAGTGCCTCAGTTCATGGGGTCCCAAAGAGTCGGACACAACTTAGCAACTGAATAACTCCTGAGCCTGGCTGCTGCGGGGCTGTGATTCAGCAGATGTGAGCCTCTGGGGGGAACGGTATGGGGGGTGGGGGGGCGGGTGTTGGAAGAAGGTAGGGGAGATGATGGTTCTTTCCGAGTTTTCCAAGTCTTTTCCACATAACTGTATATCAAGAATGCAACCCAGGCAGGAGGCGGGGGAAGAGCGGGGACAGGTGCAGACTTGATTTTGTACGAGGAGGTGATTCGAGGCAGCGGACAGGAAGGTGGGTCACTCCGTCCTTGCTGGAGGGCCCTGGCACCACCCATGCCAAGTCTAGAACCGTGCCTGCCCTCGCACCAGCACCTCCACCAGAGGTAGGTGAGCATGGGAAAGAAGTACAGACAGGCAGGACCACTTAGGTCCTCCAGCGATCACTGCTACAATGTGGTCAACGGGCAGAGTGGACCAGCACCTACTGTTCACAAGAGGCCTGCTGAGTTGAGCAAATCATGGTTCAGCCATACCTTGGAATGTGAATAAAAATATTACTATGAGGACTTCCCCAGTGGCCCAGTGGCTAAGAATCCACCTGGCGGTGCAGGGGACACAGGTTCGATCCCTCGTCTGGGAAGATTCCACGTGCTGCAGGGCAGCTAAGCCCGTGCAACCCAACTGCTGAAGCCCACACACCCTAGAGCCCGAGCTCCCCAACAAGAGAAGCCACCCCCAGGAGAAGCCAGCGCGCTGCAAGTAGGGAAAGGCCCCATGCAGCAGTGAAGACCCAGCGCAGCCTAAAATAAAATAATAAATAATCTGCAAAAATATTATCATAGATAATTCCTTAAAAAGGTGGTCTCACCACACTGTCCAGCGAGAAGAGCGGATTACAGAGCAGGCAGAATGATGCAAGTTGTGTTCAGAAGAATAGTAGGGACATCTAGATCTTTCAGGCACAGAAAAAAGTCTAGGAAGATATTTGCCTAAAGGCAATGGTGGTCCCCTCTGAATGACTTCTCTTTTTAAATTCTCTGCATTTCCTGGTATTTCCCACAATGAATGAACGTATCTTTTTGTTTATTGCTGAGCATGGCCTAGGAGACAGACTGCCTGGGTCCAACCCTTCCTGTGTGCCCCTAGGCAAGTTACTTAACCTCCCTGTGCTTCAGTTTCCTCTCAGAAACAATGAGGACAGCACCTCTCAGGGGGCTGCAGAAGTTAAAACAAAATGCTTAGCTCACTGCCTAGAAGATAGTAAGTACCCAAAATGTTAGTGGTTGTTATTATGTGGTTGTTTCTCTACATGTAAACATGTCACTGCGCTGGGCGCTGAGAATTCAGCAGAGGCAACTGAACTCCAGTGGAGAAGAGACATTAAACCAACACACACACGATTAACTCACTGCATTAGGAGCAATGATTAATTCATTACAATGAGGAGTGAAGCTATGCGGGCACTTTGAGAGCACTTACCAGGGGGACCTTGTTGAGGATTTTGATCATTATCTTAGGAGCAGTGGGAAGCCTGATATTCAAAGGCTTCGAGGAAGATGGCAAGATCAGAAGCGTGTGGTGTAAAAATTCCCTGTGTCTTCCCTGTGGACTGACAGGGACCCTGGGATTGGGGGTGGGGGTGCCTTGAGAAAGCTGCTCTGGGGGTGTGGACCAGACAGGACCCTTTCTGGATTCCTGAGGACCAAGGTGGAAGGACCCGAGTGGACAGACTCCAGCGCCCTGGACACAAACGTTGAGGGATGACTTCAGAGTGGGGATGGCGCTGGGGTGACGAACCTCGCGGATGGCTCCCAGGTGTAGGGGACACTGCGAAGGGCCAAGTTTCAGGACGGCAGAGTGCTGGATTCATCATGTGCTGAATTAGAGGTGAGTGGCATCCAAGGGCAGAGGTCCCAGAGACAGTTGCCTTGAACTTGGGATTGAGTCCACAGAGGCCAGATGCAGTCGCCACTGGAGATGGCGTGAAAAGGAAAAATTAGTGAGAAAGAGGAGAAACGATGCAGTGAGGAGAAACCCCAGGTTCTGGGGATGGTAACTCACCAGAGCCTGGAGGACGGCATCCCAGGGCAGTCGGTCCCAGAGCCCGTCCGCGTGGATGTGACTGGGGACGGGGCGGATGTGGCCGGGTGGATATGACCAGGAATTGGGTGGGTGTGGCCGGTGGGTGTGGCCGGTGGGGTGGCCGAGGCGGTGGGTGTGGCCTGTAGGTGGGCTGCGGCGGGTGGGTGTGGCCAGGGGTCGGTGGGTGTGGCCAGGAGGCAGGGTAGGTTCCAGCTGCGAGGGTGCTGTTTGAGGGCTTCTACCCAGAAAAGGAGTACGTCAAGGCTGCATATTGTCACCCTGCTTATTTAACTTCTATGCAGAGTACATCATGAGAAACGCTGGACTGGAAGAAACACAAGCTGGAATCAAGATTGCCAGGAGAAATATCAATAACCCCAGATATGCAGATGACATCACCCTTATGGCAGAAAGTGAAGAGGAACTAAAAAGCCTCTTGATGAAAGTGAAAGAGGAGAGTGAAAAGTTGACTTAAAGCTCAACATTCAGAAAACAAAGATCATGGCATCCAGTCCCATCACTTCATGGGAAACAGATGAAACAGTGTCAGACTTTATTTTGGGGGGCTCCAAAATCACTGCAGATGGTGACTGCAGCCATGAAATTAAAGGACGCTTACTCCTTGGAAGAAAAGTTATGACCAACCTAGACAGCATATTCAAAAGCAGAGACATTACTTTGCCGACTAAGGTCCGTCTAGTCAAGGCTATGGTTTTTCCTGTGGTCATGTATGGATGTGAGAGTTGGACTGTGAAGAAGGCTGAGCACCAAAGAATTGATGCTTTTGAACTGTAGTGTTGGAGAAGACTCTTGAGAGTCCCTTGGACTACAAGGAGATCCAACCAGTCCATTCTGAAGGAGATCAGCCCTGGGATTTCTTTGGAAGGAATGATGCTAAAGCTGAAACTCCAGTACTTTGGCCACCTCATGCGAAGAATTGACTCATTGGAAAAGACTCTGCTGCTGGGAGGGGTTGGGGGCAGGAGGAGAAGGGGACGACAGAGGATGAGATGGCTGGATGGCATCACGGACTCGATGGACGTGAGTCTGAGTGAACTCCGGGAGCTGGTGATGGACAGGGAGGCCTGGCGTGCTGCGATTCATGGGGTCGCAAAGAGTCAGACACAACTGAGCGACTGAACTGAACTGAACTGAACTGAAGTGAACCCGGGATGCGGGAGACCCGGGTTCAATCCCTGGATCGGGAAGATCCCCTGGAGAAGGAAATGGCAACCCACTCCAGTACTCTTGCCTAGAAAATTCCATGGACGGAGGAGCCTGATGGGGTCACGAAGAGTCGGACATGACTGAGCGACTTCACTTTACTTTACTTCACTTTACCCAGGTCTGAAAGCCACTGGGCAGCTCAACAGAGGTGGGTCTCCGCAGGTCCGGACCCCTCAGAGGAGAAGGCTGCCTCCCTCGAAGATGAGCATGTGGTCCTCATCCCACCTGGCCCGAGAGGCTGTCTCCAAAGCCCCCATCAAATCCGGGTCTCTAACGGCTCGGCCCCCTCCCTTCTCCTGTCTCCCTGCTCCAGGCGCTGGGACCGATGGCTGCCCACCCCTAACCAGCTAACCCCAAGTGCCAAGCACACCCATTCCTCAGGTGCTCTACTCATGCAGGGCCCTCCCCCAGGACACGCTTCCCCCAGGGCCTGCCATGGATCTCTGGTGTCTCCTTCAGACCCCCACAAGTTGGGGCCCCCCGCCCCCACCCCTTCGAGAAATGGGGTACCCACTCCAGCTTTCATACCCTCCCTCTCTAGACCTAAGCCCAGGGACACAGGGACTCTGCTCCTTCCTGCATCTCAACTGTGGAGCGACAGCTACTGGGACCTAGTGGGTGCTCAGTGAATGCTGGCGGAATAAACAGAATGCGGACCCAGGAGGGAAACAGATGGAGAGGGAAGAAAGCCAGAGAGAAGGGAGCCCAGGAGGTTTTCAGCTCTCCTGGAGAGTGGTGAGTAGCCTTCTGTTCTAACTTACAGGCTTCAGCGCTTCCCAAAATTTCCACAGTGAACCGGCGTTTCTTTCTTTCTTTTTTTTTTCCGGCTGTGTTGCATGGAAAGCAGCATCTTAGTCCCCAGATCAGAGATCAAACCCATGTTCCCTGCTTTGGGAGCGTGGAGTCTTAACCACTGGACCATCAGGGAAGTCCTTGAACGGGCATTTCTGTTGGAGTCAAAAAAACAATGATACACATAACAAGTTGTCAGGAAAGAGGTAGGGGGCTCAGATCAGCTTCAGGTAGCTGAAACAGATGTCCACCACTCACCTGTGACCAGGTGCAACAAGGGCCCCCACTCATTCCTCGCAGGAGCCGGGGAGGATGCCCTGGAGGCTAACCAGGAGTCCGCAGGACAGTCAAACAGCTGCAAGCAAGGGGAGCTGTAGGCTGGGCCCCCACATGATGCCCTCTCACCTGGGAAAGTTAAAGCTGGCTGGTTGCCTCCCCAGAGTGCTCCAGTACTCAGCTGGTATTTAACACACAGTCAACAAAAGTGATTGAAAAATCATGTTTTTTGACTCCAACAGAAACGCCCATTGTTGTTGCTGTGAAGGTGTGTATCTTCTCTCCTTTCTCTCCTGGTTGCCCAGAGGCTAGCCTGATGTCTGCTTCAGGGCGGGGGTGAGGGTGAGGGGGCACAGAAAGCAATGTTGAGTTGTAGCAATTAAGATTATGAACGCTAGGCCCATACTGTCTGCAGGTAGCGTCCAGCTCCGTCATGTCTGGGGACATCCCGTAACCGTCCAAGCCCTTCTTTTATTCCTATTGTTTATTTACTTCGGCTGTGCTGGCTACTTGTTGCTTTGCAAGCACAGGCTTTCTCTGGTTGCCAAGAGCAGGGGGCGGCCCTTCCCTACGATGTGCCAGCTTCCCATTGCAGTGCCTTCTCCTGTTGCAGAGTGCAGGCTGTAGGCACAGGGCTTCAGTAGTTACAGCATGTGGGCTCAGTGGTTGTGACCTAGGAGCTTAGTTGCTTTGCCACACGTGGAGTCTTCCTGGACCAGGGATCAAACCGATGTCCCCTGCATTGGCAGATAACTTCTTATCTATTGCACCACCAGAAAAGTCTCAAGCCTTCTTTGCTTTAGATGGGAATCAGCCCCTAGGCCTCCCAGAGTTTAAAAATTCTAAAAATTAGGGATTCTAAAATTGGCATGGTGCTGGCATTGGGTAAGCACTCAGTGTGTGCTAGCTATTGATAGTCTCAGTCAAGTTCTAGAATACAGGGAATGGAATTGGATTAAGCACTGACCATCTCTTCCACCAAAGTCCACCTTCTCGGGGCTTGTGTGGCTTCACATTTTGGCTCGGCCAGTTGGGGAGTCATTGAGGATAACCTATGTCCTGCGGAAGGACATCTGACAGGCTGAGACGGCTGTGACAAGTTAATGAATTCTGCCGCGGCTACCCAAGGCGGACGGCGGGCCCACGCAGCCCGCCTGTCTGTGCACTGACCTTTAAAGGTGAGCTTTTAATACTCGCCGATCATTCATGTTCTGATCGAATGTTCGGAAGATGAAACCTGTCTCAGAGAAGAGTGATCACTCGTTCCCTGCCGCCCCCACACCAAAACACGGCCACTCTTTTCTAAATCATAATAAAACTTTGCAGAGCTGTTTGGTTCTCTCACCAGCCCTAAACTCTGAAAAGTGAGGCGCATTCTGACATCCCTGCTGTGAAGTGCCAGCCTGGCCGGGCTCCACCACCCCCCGGGGCCCACACCAGCCACCACCCTGGGGAGGGGAGACTCCAGCTCTCTCTCCCCATTCATAGTGTTAGTTGCTCAGTCGCACCCAACTCTCTCCAACCCCATGCACTGCAGCCCACCAGGCCCCTCTATCCATGGGATTCTCCAGGCAAGAATACTGGAGTGGGATGTCACTCCCTTCCCGAGGGGATCTTTCCAACTGAGGAGTCGAACCTGGGTCTCCTGCCTTTACCATCTGAGACACCATACGTAGCTCCTACTATAATCCCTTAATCATCTTCTCATTCAATTTCCCATTTATCTATTGGACAAACATTCAGCTTGTTCACCTCAATCCAGATGTCTTTGGCTACAAGGAACAGAAATACCCCGATTCAAGCTTCAGTGAAGAGAACTCGAATTATTTCCGATAACAATCCAGAGGTCCAGTGGGTTTCAGGGGGGGTTGACTCAGCAGCTCAGTGCTGTCCTCAAAGACCCAGGTTCTATCCCTCTCTCTGCTCTTCGATCCCATCTGTCCACCTCAGCACTGATACTGTCTGCAAACTGGAACCAAGATGGCAGTTGCCACAGGAACCAAGATGGTTCCTTTCTTTCAGCAACTCCTCTTCTCAGGGGGGACAATCTAGGCTAGATTCAATCTAGCCTAACTTCCTAATGCAGTCATTATCACTCTGGCTCCTAAGATGGTATGTATAGCCCCTCCTCCAAAGAGCACCCTAATGGCTACACCCATTGGCAGGACCCTGGCTGTCCCATTAATGAATGGGCCAGATTGTGACTTTAGTCATCCCGGTGATTCAGTGAAATCTTTTGTTTTGCAAATGTATGGAAATATTTATTGTTGTTTTGGATTTGCTTTTATTTTTCACAGTTTTTAATTCTGTCACTGGAGGTCTGTAGGATTATTTTTCTTTATCCTGATGGTGATGAATCTTGGGATTCATTGAGTAAAGCATAACTGGCTTCTCCAATTTTCCCACTCACTACTTTGTTTTTTATTTACTTTTTTAAATTGATATTTACAATGAGCTAAAGTCTGATCCTTAGTGAAGTTTCATAATGAATTGTTACTTGGTTTTAGATATTAAGAAACAATGCTTACATGTTTAAAAATAATAATTTAACATACTTTAAGCAAATCAATTCATTAAAAAGGACTGTGAGCCATTATAACACCTGTAAATCTAGCTTTTCAAACGTCTTTTATTATACATAAAGTCGGAGAAGGCAATGGCACCCCACTCCAGAACTCTTGCCTGGAAAATCCCATGGACTGAGGAGCCTGGTAGGCTGCAGTCCATGGGGTCGCTAAGAGTTGGACACAACTGAGCATCTTCACTTTCACTTTTCATTTTCATGAACTGGAGAAGGAAATGGTAACCCACTCCAGTGTTCTTGCCTGGAGAACCCCAGGGACAGGGGAGCCTGGTGGGCTGCCGTCTATGGGGCCGCACAGAGTCGGACACAACTGAAGCGACTTAGCAGTAGCAGTATACATAAAGTAGGTACATAGGTAATAGTCATATTTCGTGAATTTCTCAGAAATTTAATCTTTGAATTAAATTTGTTAAATCAACATTTTACTGCAAGCTATTTTGTTTATCCCTAGCTTATGATTATTTTAATTTTTTTTAAACATTTAATGATGCAAAAAACGAAAACCGTTTTTCTTAAAACCCATGAAAAATTGATCTTTAGAAGCTGCAAAGGCCTTGGGTCTCCTTAAGCATTTCATATCTACATGGTTGTACTTTTGCAGGTATTTATATTCCCTCCATAATTGACAAGTTTTTAATTAAAGCTGGAAAGTTATCACAGCCACAAGACAAGCAGTTATTCCCCCCAAAAGTCTAAGTCGTTAATTAGGCAACATAATGAGAATTGTTGCACATTGGGATTCGTGTGGCCTGACAATTATCCCCCCTTCGGCCTAAATGTCTTATTTGGCCGCAAGAATTATCCAGCAAGGAAGCGAGCCAAGCAGACCTCGCCAGCACCTCACCGCGCACCAGGCGTGTTGGGCAGGAAAATAGCAGTGACCTTTTATCAGCATCCGCAAGCTCGAATTAAGGAACAAAGTTCTCTGCCGGGATCGATTGCCCCGGTATCCGATGGAGCCCAAGGAGCTGGTTACAAGGTCGAGCAATTAAGAGCTAAAGCCGAAATGACTCACATAATTGCAGAATCGCTCATTTTAACAGCCTGATTGGAAATTGTCAACACTGTGTCTGAGACTAATGAAGCAAAGGAAATGGAGAAGGTGACATTTTCAGATAATGTTATTAGTAAACGAATTGACGACACGTCAGATGACAAAGACAACTCTGATCCAAGGGTTTATTAAGTCCAAAAAAAGTTTTCATTGCTGATTGATGAATCTGTATATTAATGCATCACTAATTGGACTCAGTTAATGGTGTTAATTGGAATCCCTGAAGGAAACAGACTGGGAGACACGGTTGGCTCTTGAAAATAGTCCCCAAACAAATTACTGGGAATGAAGCATTGCAACTGGCAAATTAATACTTGGAGATGGAAAGTCCATTCCAGAGGCCCGCTGTGTCCCGTACAGATGTGCTGGACCGATGAAAGGTACCACAGCTCCGCATCAAGAGTGCGTTCTGGAAAACCCTGGGATTTAAGTCATGCACAGCAGTCTTCACAGCCACTTGTATCAAAAGTTTGTATGCAGATGTAACTTCCACATTAAATGACACAATCAAATGGGGGACTCTAATACAATCGCAGCTGTGACAGGACCGTCTGTTTCAAAGTTACGTGGGGGGAAGAGATGGCATCAGAACACAGGCTTGACGGTTCCACACTGGAGCGGCTGTCCAAAGAATGAGATTTGTCAAGAGCTGAAGAGCTGAGAGAGGAAATGGGGGTGGAAAAGTGTAAACGACTCACTTAGCGGATCCCACTTGGCTTCAAAAACATGGTGCACTTAACCTGACAGCGTGGACTCCTGAATGAACTTAATGGGAAATTATAGGGATTATCAGGCTGAGCCGTCCTTCAACCATCCAGGCTATGAAAAGCAGATTCAAATCAGCAAGAACCCAGGGAATATCGTGCTCTCAAGCCCTTCTGGGAGAATCTACTAGAAGGCTGGTGGCGAGCGTTGTGTTTGTGCTTTGTGCTAAGTTATTTCGGCCGTGCCCAACTTTTTTGCAACCCCATGGACTGTAGCCCACCAGGTTCCTCTATCCATAAGGTTCTCCAGGCAAGAATACTGGAGTGGGTTGCCATGCCCTCCTCCAGAGGATGTTCCCGACCCAGGGATCCAGCCCATCTCATGTCTCCTGTATGGCAAGCAGGCTCTTTACCACAAGCACCCACTGGGAAGCCCAGTGGCAAGCGTTGGATACGTTTAACTACAGATCTGGGACTAATACAAAGACAGAGATCAGAGAGGAAACAAAATACACATGTTCTGACAAAATAGGAAAAAAAATGCAACTAAGAGTGGGAAGAGAAGGTAGAGAGGAAGGGGGACACAGAATAAACGCACTGATTGCCACATAAATAATAGATGGGAGACACCGAATGTCACTTAACACCAACCAACCAAACAATATTAGTTTGCACCGTTTGAAATGACCAATATCTGACCGTTTCTGACCTATAGAAGTGCCAGTTCAGTAACGACCCCAGCTAATTAGACACTGTAAATGATACTAGAATAAAAATAGCCAATCAAACCAAACCATAGACTTCCCCAACTTGCAAATGAAATGCAAAAAACAAAAGCATGCTGTGATGAGGCTAAACCCTGAGAGACATTATGCGGAGTGAAATGAGGCAGAGATAAAAGGACACCTTCTGTATGATCCCACTTATAAGAGGTACTGAGATTAGTCAAAGTCACAGAGACAGAAGGTCCACTAGAGGCCGTCAGGGGCTGGGGGGTTGTTGTTTAATGGTTATTGCTTTCTGTTTGGGGTAATGAAAAGGTTTGGAAATAGAGGCTATGGTTGCACAATATTATAAGTGTACTTCATGCCACTGAATTATACACTTTAAAATGGTTAAAATGATAAATTGTGTAGTGTATCTATTTACCATAAGTTTTAAAAATGAATAATGTAATACACCAAGAACCATTGAACTGCCCATTTTAAATGGATAAAATGTTCGGTGTGTGAAATAGATCTCAATAAAGCTGCTTACAAAAAGAAAAAAAAAACATAAGAATAAAGGAAAGTGCACCTTAAAAAATAGGAACAAAGAAAACAGAACACATAGAGAGAGACATAGAATAAATGCAATACCATATACACAGTAAATATCACCTACGGTAACAGGGCAGAGCGGAGGCCAGCCCGTCTCAGCAGTGAGTGCGAATAGGCTTAAGTCACCTCCTAAAAGAAAAGATTTCAAACCAGCTCGGAGAGCTGCAGGCCGAGTGATTTAGAAAGACTGGAAATCCCAGGACCAGCAAATGGAGACAATAAACAAGCAGGGGTTCGATTCTGATGTTAGACAAGGTAGAATTCAGGCCAAAAAAGCATTCAATGTGACAATGGTGGTATGTTATTAGGCCTGAGGGGATTTAATAGGAATGCCTACGCAACAAATAACACAGCAACCACCTTCACAGAGAGAAAGCTACAGGAGAGGGGAGGGAAAATGGGCAGTCACAGCACTCACAGGGAACTAAACACGCTGCTCTCGGTCAAGCAAACAGCGGCTGCAGCGGCAGCAAAAGAGGCAGGGGCGCTGGGAGAAAACTGAGCGATGCTGTCAGTGAGGTAAGGGGCCCTTACGGCTTTGTATGAAATTTACACCACAGTAAAAGAGAATGTACCTCTTCTCCAGCATACAAGGAACAATCACCAAAACGCACACACACATCACAATACTTTTCATAATGTAGAACCCACACGGCTGAACTTCATTGAATATAAGGCATTATATAAGGTGGAAATGAAAAACACGTTCAAATTGTTTTTTCTGCATGGAAATTCAAAATTCATCTCAGACAACACTCAGGTGAAAGGCCAAATACAAACTAAAATGGCAGGAGTGCTTTAAAAATAATGATATCTCATCTTTTGGGTGCTTTAAAGACAGAAAATTTATGACTTCAAATACTTATATCAAGTACTCTACAGACAATGTGCTATCCCTATCAAATTAGCTATGGCATTTTTTCAGAACTGGAACAAATAATCCAAAATTTTATATGGAACCATAAAAGGCCTGGAATTACCAAAGCAATCTGGGGATGGGGGTGAGGAGGCATACCCCTCCACCTCAGACTTCAGGCAATACTACAGATCTATAGCAATCAAAACAATGTGATATCAGTAGAGAAACAGACACGCATATCCACTGGAACAGAGCAAAGAGCCCAGAGATAAACCCACACACCTGTGGACAGTGACTGCAGCCATGAAATTAAAAGACGCTTGCTCCTTGGAAGAAAAGCTATGACAGACCTAGACAGCGCATTAAAAAGCAGAGACATCACTTTGCCTACAAAGGTCCTTATAGTCAAAGCTATGGTTTTTCCAGTAGTCACGTACAGATGTGACAGCTGGACAATAAAAAAGGCTGAGTGCCAAAGAACTGATGCCTTCGAACTGTGGTGCTGGAGAAGACTCTTGAGAGTCCCTTGGACTGCAAAGAGATCAAACCAGTCAATCCTGGAGGAAATCAACCCTGATTAGTCACTGGAAGGACTAATGTGGCAGCAGAAGCTCCAATCCTTTGGCCACCTGATGTGAAGAGCTGACTCACTGGAATAGACCCTCATGCTGGGAAAGATCGAAGGCAGGAGAAGGGGACGACAGAGATGAGATGGTTGGATGGCATCATTACCTGAGTGGACAGGAATTTGAGCAAGCTCCAGGAGATGGTGAAGGACAGGGAAGCCTGGCATGCTACAGTCAATGGAGTCACAAAGAGTCAGACACAACTGGGTGACTGAACACCACCACCTATGGTCAATGAATCTTTGGCCAAAAGGCAAGAATATAAAATGGGAAAAATCTCTTCAGCAAATGGGGCCGGGAAAGTTGGACATGTGTGTGCATGCTAAGTTGCTTCAGTCATGTCCAACTCTTTTACAATGCTATGGACTGTAGCCCACCAGGCTCCTCTGTCCATGGGATTCTCCAGGCAAGCATACTGGAGTGGGTTGCCATGCCCTCCTCCAAGGGATCTTCCCAACCCAGGGATCAAACTCACATCTTATGTCTCCTGCATTGGCAAGTGAGTTCTTTATGACTAGAGATACCTGGAAAAGTTGGACAGCTGCAGGTAAATCGATGTTAGAAAACATCTTCACGCTAAGCACAAAAATAAACTCAAAATCACTTAAAGACTTAAATATGTCATGACATCTTAAAACTCCTAGAAGAGAGCATAGGCCAAATATTCTCTGGCATAAATCATAACAATGTTTCTTTTCGGTCAGTCTTCCAAGGTAACAGAAATAAAATAGAAATAAACAAAAGGGATCTAATCAAACTTAAAGTTTTTGCACAGCAAAGAAACATTAAAAAAAAAAAAGACAGTCTATGGAATGGGGAAAATATTTTCAAATGATGCAATTGACGAGGCTTAATCTCCAAAATATACAAGTAGCTCAGACAAATCAACAACAACAAAAAACAACCCAATGGAAAAATGGGCAGGCCTTAATAAACATTTCTCCAAAGAAGACATACAGATGGCCGGTAGACATACGAAAAGATGCTCAACATCACTAATTATTAGAGAAGTACAAATCAAAACTACAAAGAGGTGTCAGCTCACACCAGTCAGAACGGCCATCATTAACAGATGCAGAGACAACAAATGCAAGAGAGGGCGTGGAGAAGAGGGGCCCTCCGGCACAGTCCGTGGGGATGTAAGCTGGTGCAGCCCCTGTGGAAAATAGCATGGAGGGTCCTCAGAAAACTAAGGATAGAATTACCACATGATCCCACCATCCTGTTCCTGGGCCTACATCCAGACGAAACTATAATTCAAAAGGACCCAAATAGCCTCTGTTTGTAGCAGGACTATTCACAATAGCCAAAACATGGGAACAACCTAAAGGTCCAGCAACAGATGAACAGATGAAGACGACGTGGCACATAAATACATTGGAGCGCTATTGCTACTGCTATTGCTAAGTCGCTTCAGTCGTGTCCGACTCTGTGCCACCCCATAGACGGCAGCCCACCAGGCTCCCCCGTCCCTGGGATTCTCCAGGCAAGAACACTGGAATGGGTTGCCATTTCCTTCTCCAATGCATGAAAGTGAAAAGTGAAAGGGAAGTCACTCAGTTGTGTCTAACTCTTAGCGATCCCATGGACTGCAGCCTTCCAGGCTCCTCCAACCATGGGATTTTCCAGGCGAGAGTACTGGAGTGGGTGCCGTCACCTTCTCTGACTTTGGAGCACTACTCAGTCATAAAAAAGAATGAAATCGTGCCATTTGTAGCAACATGGATGCCACTAGAGATGCTCACGCTAAGTGAAGTAAGTCAGAAAGAGAGAAACAAATCCCATATGATATCACTTATATGTGGAATCTAAAATATGCCACAAATGAATCTGTCTACAAAACAGACTGAAGGCAAAAGGAGAAGAGGGTGGCAGAGGATGCGATGGTTACATAGCGTCACCGACACAATGGACATGAATTTGAGCAAACACTGGGAGATAGTGAAGGACAGGGAAGCTGGTTGTGCTGCAGTCCATGTGGTTGCAAGGATTCAGACATGACTTAGCAACTGAACAACAACAACACAGAGAACAGCCTTGCGGTTGCCAAGGGAGACAGGGAGGGAGAGGGATGGACTGGGAGTTTGGGGTTAGTAGATGCAAGCTATTACATTTAGAATGGATAAACAGCAAGGGCCTCCTGCATGGGAGCTATATCCAAACTCCTGGGATAAACCATAATGGAAAAGAATATAAAAAAAGAATGTATGCATGTGTATAACTGAATCACTTTGTTGCACGGCAGTAATTAACACAACATTGCAAATCAACAATACTTCAATTTAAAAAAGCAAATACTTGAATCAATAAAAATGAAATAATGAATATAAGTGAGCTACATTCCCAACCCAAAAGAACTAGAAGATGAACAGCAAGGTAAATCTAAAGAGTACACAATAAAAGAAACAATGGTGCTTAAAAAGCAGAGATGAACGAGGCAGTGGGGATGGGGATGCTGCGGCCACTTTAGTAAAATACTCCGGTAACGCCTCAAAACTGTTAAACCCAAAGTTACCATTTGTCTGAGCAATTCCACTCCTAGGACTCTACCCAAGAGAAATGAAAACATATGTCCACACAGAAACTTAGGCATGACTGTCCACAGCAACATGATTATAACAGCCAAAAGGTAAAATAAAAGAACCGAATGCCCATCAGCTGGTGAATAAACTAAATATGGATTATCCATACAGTGAAATATTATTTAGCTATAAAAAGCAACCAAGTACTGATGCATGCCACCATTAGCAAAAAACATTATGCTAAGTGAAGAAGGCAGAAACAAAAGGTCACATAGTATCTGACTCCTTTTATATATCCGAAATAAGCAAATGCATAGAGACAAAATGCTGATTACCACAGGAGCGGGGGAGAATAGGAAATAACTACTTAATGGGTGCCAGGTACTTTTAAGGGGTGGTGAAAATTTTTTTGAAACTAGAGAGAAGTGATTACACAACATTGTGAACACCAAATCTTACTAAATTGTACATTTTTAAATAGTTCACTGTACACCATGTGACTTATACCTCAATTTTTAAAAAGAAATTAATGAGATGAAAAATAATAGCCATCAAAAATCTGATCTTTTGAAAAAAGTTACAAAAGAGAGAAGTGTTTAGCTATCAAGAAAAATATGGATTGGGAATTCCCTGGCGGTCCAGTGGTTAAGACTCTGTGCTTCCACCACAGGGGGGCACAAGTTTGATCCCTGGTAGCGGAGCTATAAGGTCCCATGTGCTGTGCAATGTGGCCATGGATAAAAGAAATGGTAAGGAGGAAATACATATTGCAAAAGGGAGTTTCCAAAAAACCATATAGACAACTTTGCACAACTCTATGAAAATAAATGTGGAAACTTAGATGAACTGATGAAATGGATACTTTTCTAGGAATGTACAATTTACCAAAATTTGCTGTCTTTACCAGCAAAGACAGGAAGTTTAAAGAGCCTAATTTCCCCCAAAGAAATAGAGAAAATTATGGAGATCTGCAAAAGAAATAGGAAGAATAAAACAGAAACCAGTGAAACTGGTTAGCTATAAAAGTGGAAATCTTATACATATATATATATATATATTTTTTTTTTTAATGCTCAGATTTGCTCATATTAACGGAAAGTGAGGTGGAATGGGACTACTCTGAATATACGTTTTTAAACTGCTTTGTCTTTTGAACCATGTTCATATATTATATATTCATCAGCTCAGTTCAGTCGCCGTTGCGTCTGACTGCAAGAATTTCATACATTCATAAAATTAATTAAATCAACACAATTTGAGAAATACCCTGAAATCAAGTACAAACAGAAACAAGTACGTATAACTATTATCAGTTTGATAACATAACCACATAAAAGAAAAAAAGGAATCATTCCAGTGCTTTTTGAACATTGCTCTGTCTGTGTGAGCATAAGAAGAACTAAAAGAGATTCTGAACTTTTCTAAAAAGTTTGTTATCAGTAGTGGATTTGAGGCTGCAATTCTTAAACTGTTTTCTGTGTATTGTAGGACTGAGCAGAAAGTAAGCATAGGGCTGTCACTGAAAACTAGGATTCCTTGTAGGAGAAAGGGGATGCAAAATTGGAATAGGGAAGGATGTTGGGGTGAAATGAGAAGTATTAACATGAACTCATTTTGAAATATTTGCTTTTTAGCTCTCTCCATTGAACTGGCCTAGAAGTTGGTAACAATCCTGGGGCAAGAAAAGTCAAAATTATTTGTGCCAGAAAAGAAGGAAGCAATCAAAACTGATGGCAGCATGTCAAGATTTCACAAGAAACAGATAGAAGAGGCTCCCATCAGACAAATTTGGGGAAATTTTTATCATCAGAGAGTATAATGCATTGAACTTTAGAAAGGAATTTTAACAGAGAAGGGATAATAGAAGACCTTACAGAGCTAATCTCCTCGCTGATAACAACTGAAAAGGGTGGATACAATATGAAACAATCACGTGAAGGACTGAAGCACCGAGGCAGACAGAATTTGGAAAGTTTGCCCAGTAAGAGGAAAGAGAGAAGTCCATGATGTGAATGCCGCAAAAATTCCCCACTGTTTCCGCAGGGGCATGTCTACCTCCCGACGCTGGGGAACCAAGTCCAGACGCAAAGGAGGAGACTTTGGGAGTTGAGAACACAGAGGTCAGAGGCGCTAGACTGACGCCAAGTCACATGAGACGAAGGACAAGACTCTGCGGCGGAGAAGACCACCAAGAAGTGAACATCAAGGCCTCTGTGCCACTGTGACTGCTTAGGGTGAGACTCTAAGAAATCAGAGCAAACCCACCCAGGAGACTCAGGAGCTAAGCTGAGAAACGCCAGCCGTGAAGAACAGTGGAACAGAAGTGGGAATTCACCCCCAGCAAGACTGAGGGGCTTGGGAAGACCCCCTGGGCTTTCAGATGAGATGGCAGAAAGAGTACATTTTAGAGGTAAAGGAGTCAGGACCGCTTCCGGGGAGCACAGCCTGTATACCAGAAGAAAGAGGGAAATTAAAACAGGTCAACTCCACTAGAGCTTGATCTACCCAAAAGACTAGCCAAAGCAAGCTCTTGAAACAGAAAGGGAATAAAAGAAGGCATCCTGGAACATCAGGAAGGTAAACAACATAAAGAGCAAAAAGTGAGCAACTACTACAGACTCTCCTCGCTTGAGACGTCTAAACTATGTCTGATAGTAGAGCCAGAAAGCATAACATTGCCTGCTGTGGATTTCTATGTGGGTAGAAGAAATATTTAAGACAGTTCTGTTAAAGATGATGGAGGTAAAGCTTCCAGGGAGGAAGCTTTCTATGTCTCTCTCAAGTTGGTAGGTGCTGGCACCAACAGTCTTTGTGATGATGGGGCAGTTCTGTATCTTGACTGCAGGGGTGGTTACATGAACCTGCAGGGGTCATTAAATGGCGCGGAACTATCCATACACCTTGCACCAATGTCAGTGTGCTGATCTTGCACTAAAATTATATAAGATGTAACTATTGGGGAAACTGGATGAAGAGTACATAGGCTCTCTGTGTGCTGTCTTTGCAACATCCAGTAAATCTATAATTATTTCAATATTTTAAAATTTTTTAAAGAAAAAGATGAAGGTAAACTGATGTTTTCAAAATGTGGCGCTGAAGAAGACGCTTGGACAAAGGACTCTTGCTGAAGAGTCCCTTGGACAGCAAGGAGATCAAACCAGTCAATCCTGGAGGAAACCAACCCTGAATATTCATTGGAAGGACTGATGCTGAGGCTAAAGCTGAAGTTCTAATACTTTGGCCACCTGATACAAAGAGCCGACTCATTGGAAAAGACCCTGATGTTGGGAAAGATTGAAGGCAGGAGGAGAAGGGGATGACAGAGGATGAGATGACTGAATGGCATCATTGACTCAATGGACATGAGTTTGAGCAAACTCCAGAAGATAGTGAACGACAGGGAAGATCGGTGTAGTGCAGTCCATGGAGTCGCAAAGAGTTAAACATGAATGAGCAACTGAACAACAAAGACATTTGCCATTTTTAGAGAAACACAAGTTCAGTTCAGTTCAGTTGCTCACTCGTGTCTGACTCTTTGTGACCCCATGAATCGCAGCATGCCAGGCCTCCCTGTCCATCACCAACTCCCGGATTTCACTCAGACTCACGTCCATTGAGTCGGTGATGCCATCCAGCCATCTCATCCTCTGTCGTCCCCTTCTCCTCCTGCTCCCAATCCCTCCCAGCATCAGAGTCTTTTCCAATGAGTCAACTCTTCGCATGAGGTGGCCAAAGTACTGGAGTTTCAGCTTTAGCATCATTCCTTCCAAAGAAATCCCAGGGCTGATCTCCTTCAGAATGGACTGGTTGGATCTCCTTGCAGTCCAAGGGACTCTCAAGAGTCTTCTCCAACACCACAGTTCAAACGCATCAATTCTTCGGCACTCAGCCTTCTTCACAGTCCAACTCTCACATCCATACATGACCACAGGAAAAACCATAGCCTTGACTAGACGGACCTTTGTTGGCAAAGTAATGTCTCTGCTTTTGAATATACTGTCTAGGTTGGTCATAACTTTTCTTCCAAGGAGTAAGCGTCTTTTAATTTTGTGGCTGTAGTCACCATCTGCAGTGATTTTGGAGCCCCCCAAAATAAAGTCTGACACTGTTTCCACTGTTTCCCCATCTATTTCCCATGAAGTGATGGGACTGGATGCCATGATCTTCGTTTTCTTGTTGAGCTTTAAGCCAACTTTTTCACTCTCCTCTTTCACTTTCATCAAGAGGCTTTTTAGTTCCTCTTCACTTTCTGCCATAAGGGTGGTGTCATCTGTATATCTGAGGTTATTGATATTTCTCCCGGCAATCTTGATTCCAGCTTGTGTTTCTTCCAGTCCAGCGTTTCGCATGATGTACTCTGCATATGACCTAAATCAAATCCCTTATGATTATACAGTGGAAGTGAGAAATAGATTTAAGGGCCTAGATCTGACAGATAGAGTGCCTGATGAACTATGGAATGAGGTTCGTGACATTGTACAGGAGACAGGGATCAAGACCATCCTCATGGAAAAGAAATGCAAAAAAGCCAAATGGCTGTCTGGGGAGGCCTTACAAATAGCTATGAAAAGAAGAGAAGCAAAAAGCAAAGGAGAAAAGGAAAGATATAAGCATCTGAATGCAGAGTTCCAAAGAATAGCAAGAAGAGATAAGAAAGCCTTCTTCAGCGATCAACACAAAGAAATAGAGGAAAACAACAGAATGGGAAAGACTAGATATCTCTTCAAGAAAATTAGAGATACCAAGGGAACATTTCATGCAAAGATGGGCTCAATAAAGGACAGAAATGGTCTGGACCTAACAGAAGCAGAAGATATTAAGAAGAGGTGGCAAGAATACACGGAAGAACTGTACAAAAAAGATCTTCACGACCCAGATAATCACAAAGGTGAGATCACTAATCTAGAGCCAGACATCTTGGAATGTGAAGTCAAGTGGGCCTTAGAAAGCATCACTACAAACAAAGCTAGTGGAGGTGATGGAATTCCAGTTGAGCTGTTTCAAATCCTGAAAGATGATACTGTGAAAGTGCTGCACTCAATATGCCAGCAACTTTGGAAAACTCAGCAGTGGCCACAGGACTGGAAAAGGTCAGTTTTCATTCCAATCCCAAAGAAAGGGAATGCCAAAGAATGTTCAAACTACCACACAATTGCACTCATCTTACAAGCTAGTAAAGTAACGCTCAAAATTCTCCAAGCCAGGCTTCAGCAATACGTGAACCGTGAACTCCCTGATGTTCAAGCTGGTTTTAGAAAAGGCAGAGGAACCAGAGATCAAATTGCCAACATCCGCTGGATCATGGAAAAAGCAAGAGAGTTCCAGAAAAACATCTATTTCTGCTTTATTGACTATGCCAAAGCCTTTGACTGTGTGGATCACAATAAAGTGTGGAAAATTCTGAAAGAGATGGGAATACCAGACCACCTAGCCTGCCTCTTGAGAAATCTGTATGCAGGTCAGGAAGCAACAGTTAGAACTGGACATGGAACAACAGACTGGAGAAACACAAGTTAAGAGATTTTGTCACTAGCTGCCCAGCAATACAAGAACTGGGAAGCAAGATCTTTTTCTTTAAGACAAAGAGAAATAGCCCCAGATGGAAACACAGAATTACAGGAAAGAGTGAGGAACATACAAAAAGGTAAATAAGTGGTTAAAAATACATTTACATTTTTTGTGTGTGAATGCACGTTGACTGTTTAAAACAAAAATAATAATGTGCTGTGAGGTTATAAAATAGAAGTAAAATAAAAAGTGGGAACATTAAAATAAAGGGTGGAGAGGATAAACAGAGCTAGACTTTTGTAAGGTTTTCGCACTTCTTGGGAAGTGATAAATGTACTAGCTTAAGATAGACAGCAATAAGTCAGGAATTCATATTGAAATCTCCAGTCCATGGAAACCACTAAAATGATAATAAAAAATTTTTTAAATCATGACATTAAGATCTAAATAGATCAAATGTACAAACACTTGATTACTCATAAAATAAGAAAAGTCAATTAAGGAATAAGAAACAGATGGAACATATAGAAAACATAGTAGGTTGATAGACTTAAACCCAAGACACCAGTTCATTTTATTAAATGTTATGGAATAAACACTCCAATTAAAAGGCAAAAATGGTAGCCTGGCTGAACACCAAGACCCATCTGTGTGCTGTTTACCAAATGCACACTCTACATAGAAGGATAATTGAGGGATAGGGAAAGATTGAAAGTTTTGAAAGTGAAAGGATGAAAGGCACTGCACTGTGTCATCACTAACCAGAAGAAAGCTAGAGTGACCATAAGTAAACAAAGCAACGGGAATTTTAAAGCCAAAAATATTACTAGAAATGAAGAGGGATAATCCATAATGATTAAAGTGTCGATTCAACAGGAAAACCTAAAAAATCCTAAATGTGTGTGGACCTAATAATACAGCTTCAAAATATACAGAGCAAATGTTGGCAGGAATAAAAAGATAAATGAGCATCTGCAAACTTAGTTGAAGATTTTACCACTCCTCTCACAGAAATTGACAGAACAAGTGGAGAAAAAAATAAGTATATAGGAGAACAACATGATGAATAACCTAATTGCCATATACACACCACCACTTCCAGAAACTTCCAAGGACATGTTCTTGTTAAAGGCACATGGAATATTATCAAACACTCCACATTTTGGGCCACAAATTTAATCTAAATAAGTTTCAAGTGATTAAAATAATGTTATACAAAATAAATAAATAAATAATATTATACAAAGTATGCTACCTGATCAGAGTAAAATTAAACTAGATAAAAATGACAATAATATAAATAAAAACCACCAAATGTTTGGAAATTAAACAATGCATTTCTAAATAACCTGTGGATCAAAGAATAAATCACTATGAAAAATAAAAAATAGTTTGAACTGAACAATACAAGTACAAAACCTTTGAAATTCAGCTAAACCAGGGCTTAGAGGCTTTCAATGTATATCTTAGAAAAGAAAACAGATTGAAAATCAATGATCTAATCCTCCCCAAAATAATATCAAATTAAATCAAGAAAGTAAAACATAAATAATTAAATTCCAAAAGTAAAAGTTGAGAGCAAAAAATATAAAACAGACACATAGCAGAAAAAAAAGCAAAGCTAAAAATTGCTCCCTTATAAACATTAAAAACTTAACTGCCAGTGCTGAGTCACTTCAGTTGTGTCTGACTCTGTGCGACCCCATAGAAGGCAGGCCACCAGGCTCCTCCGTCGTCTCTGGGATTCTCCAGGCAAGAACACTGGAGTGGTTTGCCATTTCCTTCTCCAATGCATAAAAGTGAAAAGTGAAAGTGAAGTCGCTCGGTCGTGTCCGACTCTTAGTGATCCCATGGACTGCAGCCTACCAGGCTCCTCCATCCATGGGATTTTCCAGGCAAGAAACTTAACTAGCCCTTAGCAAAACTGAGTTTCAGAAAGAAAGAAGACACAAATAATGAATTTAAAAAATGAAAAGAGGGACACCAATGTAGGTGTCCACATTAAATAGATAATAATAAAACATTGGAAACAACTTTATGCAAATATACTTGAAATTCTAGATTAAATGAATATAATTTGAAAAACAACATGAAAAATGGTCCAAGAAGAAATGCACAATATGTACCTATTAAATAAACTGTATCCATAATTAAAAAAAACAAACCTTCCCACAGAGAACACTCAAGTCAAAAGAGTCCACTCCAGAATTCTCCAAAATGTTTAAGGAAGAAAAACATCAAAATTGCAAAAACTTTTTAATAGAGAAAGAAGGAGCATTTCCTGGTTCATTTCTGAGGCAGGATAATTTTTTTAGCAATCTGAGAGGGCCATTCAAAATGAAAAACTACAGGTCAATGAATATACATTAAAAATCCTAAAAGAAATAATAGCAACTCAAAACAAGGTTTTTTTTTGAAGAATAATACATCAAGACCCATTGAGGTATATCCCAAATTGCAAAGTTGCTTTAACATTCAAAAACTAAGCAATGTAACATAATTCATTGCATTAACAGAAAAAGTAGGGAACCAAATAATCATCTCAACAGAAACACAAAAGAATTTGATAAAATCAAATCCCTCTTTGTAATTAAAAAAAAAAAAACCCTCTCAATAAACTAGGAAAACGAAAGAAACTCCTATCCTCAACCTGCTGCTGCTGCTGCTGCTAAGTCGCTTCAGTCGTGTCTGACTCTGTGCGACCCCATAGACGGCAGCCCATCAGGCTCCCCCATCCCTGAAATTCTCCAGGCAAGAACGCTGGAGTGGGTTGCCATTTTCTCAACCTGATAGTGTGTCTAAAAAAATGAATAAACCTATAGCTAACATCACTCTTACTGATAAAATACTAAATATTTTCCCCCTATGGTTAGAAATCTGATGTGAAGAACTGACTCATTCGAAAAGACCCTGATGCTGGGAAAGATTGAAGGCAGGAGGAGAAGGGGACGACAGAGGACGAGATGGTTGGATGGCATCACCGACTCCATGGACATGAGTTTGAGCAAGCTCCGGGAGTTGGTGATGGACAGGGAGGCCTGGCATGCTGCGGTCCATGGGGTCGCAGGGTCGGACACGACTGAGCAACTGAACTGAACTGATGGTTAGAAGCAAGACCTGAACACTCACTACTGCTGCTTCCACTCGGTGTCATTCTGGAAAGTGCAGACAGTTGGCCCTAGATGGGAGCTGGAGGCGCACAGTGGGTTGAAGGAACCCAAGTGTTATATATGTAGCCCCAGCTCCAAAGCAGTCTGCCAAGCATGTGTACCAGTAAGTAGATGAAAGAGCTGAACGACGTGGCAAACCAACCAGGAGTGGACACTGACGACACTCCACCAAAGAGCAGCCAATATACATTCTTCTCAAGCACACACGGACCATTCTCCACAATAGACAGACGTATATTAGGTCATAAAACAAACCTCAATAAATCTTTAAAAAAATGAAACCATACAAATTAGGGCCTTTGACTGCAATGGAGTGACATTAGAAGACGATCGAAGAAAGGAATTTGGGGGACTCACCAACATGTGGAAATTAAACAGCACACTCCTAAATAATCAGTAGGTCACAGAAGAAATTACAGGAGAGATTCAAAAATACTCCGGGATGAAAATGAAGACACCACGTACCCAGATGCATGGGATGCCACTTATGCGGAGTGAAATTTATAGCTACAAATCTGTGTTTAAAAAGAAGACGGATGTCAAATAACCCTCTACCTTAACCCCCTGGAAAAAGAAAAGCAAACTAAACTTAAGACAAGCAGAAAAAAAGAAAGGACAAAGACTACAGAAGAAATTAATGAAATAAAGCATAGAAAAAACAGAGCAAATCAACAAAACCAAATGTTGTTTCTTTGAAAAGATCAACCAAGTTGACAGACCTTTAGCCAGAGTGACCAAAAAGAGAGAAGACTCAAATTACCCAAAAGTCAGAAACAAAAGAGAAGACACGACTGCAGGCACTCAGAAATAAAAAGGATTGTAGAGGAACACTGTGAACAATTGTGCGCCATTAAGTTAGACAAGTTAGATTAAATGGAAATTTTTCTTCAAAGATTGCTACAGAAAAAATTTTTAGATCTGACTCTACCTCTAACAAGTTAAGAAGTTACATTAGTAACCAAAAAAAAATCAAAGACAAGCCCAGGTTTAGATTTCTTCACTGGTGAATTCTACCAAATATTAAAGGAAAAATTAATATCAATTCTTTACAAACTCTTCCAAAAAAGAGGAGAAGAGAGACCACTTCTGACTCTTTCTATGAGGCTAGTATTACCCCAGAATGGACTGAAATCAAAGACATCACAAGAAAACTGCAGATCAGTATCTCGTACGCATATACATGTAAAATATCAAATCCATCAATATAGAAAAAGGATTATATACCATAATCAAATAAAGTTTATCCCGGGAATACAGGTTGATTTAACATATAGGAATCAGTACAAGAAAACCGTATCAACAGAACTTTTAAGACCACATGATTGTCTCAATAGACAGAATAAAAGCATCCAACAAAAATCAACACCCTTTCATGATTAAAAACATGAAATAAACCAGGAACAGAAAAGAACATCCTCAATCTGGTAAACGTCAAGTATGAAAAACCCACCTTGACCAGTAGTGTCACACTGATGCTGAAAGACTGGATGCTTTTCACCAAGATAAGGAATGAGACAAGGATGTCCACTCTCATCTCTCCTCTTCAACCTTGTCCTGGACATTCCAGCCAGGACAGTTAGGCAAGAAAGACGAATTAAAGGGAAGAAGTACAACTGTCTCTGTTTACAGATGACATGATCTTGTATACAGAACACCCTAAAGATGCACTGAAAATGTAATTTTCACTAACAAGCTCACCCAGGTTATAGAAATCAGTTGTATTTCTTGCAATGAACAATCCAAAAATGAAACTAAGGAAACAATTCCATTTACAGCAGCATCAAAAATAGTGAAATACTTAGAATAAACTTGACCCCAAAAGTGCAAGCTTTATACTCTGAAAATGATTTTTTTTTAAAAAATAGATGGAAGACATCAAAGACAGTCTAAATAAATGTTCACAGATCTGAAGGCTTACTACTATTAAGATGGCAATATTCCAAAACTGATCTACAGATTCAATGAAATCTGTATCAGAATCTCAACTGGCTTCTCCGTAAAAGTTAAGCTGACCCTAAATTTCCTAGGAAACTCAAGGGACCCAGAATACCCAAACAATTCTTATATATATAGAACTGTGAGTAAGCATGCATTGCCCTTCAGCGATTTAAAGATGCCTTCCTATTGTCTCTGGTTTCCACCATTTTTATGAATTTTATACTTCAGTGTTACTGTTGCCCTTTGAAGGTAATCTGTCTTTTGTTCTCTAGCAACTTTTAATATTTTTAATTTTATACTTGGGCTTCCCAGATGGCGCTAGTGGTAAAGAACCTGTCTCCCAGTGCAGGAGACATGAGAGTCGTGGGTTTGATCCCTGGGTTGGGAAAATCCACTGGACGAGGGCATTGGAAGCTTTGCTATGATCTGTCTAGGTATAATTTTTTTTTTCTTCTTTTAGATTTTCAGAGCTCCTGAAATCTGTGAATTCTGTCTTTCATCAATTTTGGAAAACTTCTTAAGCAATATCACTTCAAGTATTATTTCTTTCCTATTCTCTCTTCTGGGACTTAAATTAAATTTACACCTTTCATTCTCCCTTACATGCCTCTAATCCTCTTTCTGTATTTTCCTTTCTTTTTTTTTTTCGTTTCCATTTCACTATGTTCTATTGATCTGTTTTCTAATACATTAATCTTATCTTTTCCTTCATCTAGTCCTTTGTTAAATCCTTGTAGTGAGTTCTTTTAGTTCAGATACTATATTTTTCAGTTCTAGAATTCCTATTTTATTCTTTTTATGAATTCCAGTTCTGTCTTGAAACTCTCCACCTTGTCACAGGTCTTCTCAATTTTTTTGTTTGTTTGTTTCCTTGAGCACCTTGATGACACAGTCTGTATGTGCTAACTTCAGAATCAAGATCAACTTTAATTCTGTTTTTGTCCAGTTCTTGTCTTGATTCCTAGTTTAGAAGGACTATAAATGTTTTCATCAATGTATGTAGTGTTGTGTTCAGTTGCATCTGATTCTTTGTGACCCTCTGGACCGTAGCCCCCCAGGCTCCCCCTGCCCATGGGATTCTCCAGTCAAAACTACTGGAGTGAGTTGCCATTTCCTCCTCCAGGGAATCTTCCCGACCCAGGGATCAAATTCAACGTCTCCCGCTTCTCCTGCATTCTCAGGCAGATTCTTTACCACTTGCGCCACCTGGGAAGCCTCCGTGTCTGTTTACATGCTCTTATTTTTCTGATTAAAGATAGAAGCTAAGATTATTAATGTGAGACCTCTCTTCGATCTTAATTTATATGTCTACAACTATCAGATTTCCCCGAAGCAGTGCTTTGATAGCATCACACAGATCTAATCTGTTTTCACAAGCATTCAGTTCCCAATACTTTCTAATTTCTGTTTTGATTTCTTCGTTATCTACAGATTATTTATAAGCTATGTTGCTTCTAATTATACAGGGATTTTTCAGAGATTTTTCTGTTATTGATTTCTAATTAAGTTCCATTCTTATCAAAGAGCATATTTGATGACTTGAATCCTTTTTTTAAAAAAAAAAAAAAAAGACATTGATTGATTGTGGGCTTTGCTGGGTCTTTGGTGCTGCGCGTGGGCTCTCTCTAGTGTGGCAAGCGGTGGCTGGTCTTTCTTGCGGTGTGGGGGCTTCTTTTTGCCGTGGTTTCTCTTGTCGCAGAGCATGGCCTCTAGGCGCCTAGCCTTCAGTAGTTCTGGGGTTCAGTGACTGGCTGGCCGGCTCTAGAGCTCAGGCTCAACAGCTGTGGTGCACAAGCTTGGTTGCTCCACAGAATGTGGGATTTTCCCGGACCAGGGATGGAACCTGTGTCTCCCGCAGTGGCAGGCGGATTCTCAACTCCTGGACCTCCAGGAAAGCCCCTTGATGACTTGAATCCTTTTCAAATGTATGGAGATTTGTTTCGTGGCTCACAATGGGGTCAATCTCGGTAAACATTCAGTATGCCATGAAAAGCCTGCGTATTCTACTGTTGCTGGGTAGAGGGTTCAACAAATGTTACTTAGGTCAAGTTAATGGATAGTGCTGTTCAAGTTTTCCACATCCATCCTGATTTTCTGTCTAGTTGCTTTCACAAATTGTTGAGGAAGAGGTGCTGAAGTCTGAGTTTCATTCTATTTCCTTTTGCAGTTCTATCTCATTTTGCTTTGTGCATTTCAGATCTCTGTTATTAGCTACATAATTGCTTAGGATAATGTTCTGTTGATGAATTGAAACTTTTCTCATTACAAAATGAGTTTCCATATCTTTGGCAATGTTCTTCATAAAATCCACTTTGGGGCTCCTCTCGTGGCTTGATGGTAAAGAATCCACCTGCAACGCAGGACACACAGCAGACGCAAGTTCGATCCCTGAGTCAGGGAGATGCTCTGGGGGAGGAAATGGCCACCCACTCCAGTTCTCGTGCCTGGACAGTCCCATGGACAGAAGAGCTGGTGGGCTACAGGGTGTGTCCATAGGGTCACAAACAGTCAGACACGACTGAGCACGCACACACTTTGGATACTTGGAAATCCACGTTGTCTTATATTAATTTAATGACTTCAGCTTTTTTGATTAGTGTTAGCATAGATCTTGCATTCCATTCTTTTAATTTTAATCTCTTTGCGTCTCTGTGTGTAAAATGGATTTCTTCTGGACTGAAGATATAGTTGGTTCCTGCTTTTTATCCAGTCTGACGTCTCTTACTTTTAAGTGGGTGTTTAGGTCACTAACATTTCATATGATTAGAGTTTTGATTAGATTTAACCCTATCTGTTCTCTGGGTTCTCTTTGTTCCGTCTGCTCTCTATTCTTCTTATCCTCTTCTGCTGCCTTCTTTTGGATTCTTGAGAATTCTTCATAGTTCCATTTTATCTCCTTTAAAGACTTATAGGTCTCCTTAGTATTTTGCAGTTGCTTTAAATGTTGTAGACACATCTTTAACTTATCACAATCTGCCGGTAATGATATTCCATTTCCTGTATAAAATAAGAAACTGAACAATAGCATATTTCCATTTCTGTGTTCATGACCTTTGTGCTATTGTGGTCATACATTTTTCTTTTATAAATGTATGAAACCAACAATACATTGTTATTATTTTTTTTAATTTAAATAGTTTTTAAAATCGTACGCATTACCAATGTAGTTACCATTTCAGATACTATTCATTCCTTTGGTAGGTGTGCCTTTTTCTACCTGGTACCATTTTACCTCTGACATTTCCTTTAACATTTTCTGTAATACAAATGTGCTGCTCATGAATTTTTTTTTCAGCTTTTGTATTTCTGAAAAGGTCTTTATTTCATCCTCATCTTTGAAAAGATATTTTCCCTAGATATAGACTTCTAAGCGTTTTATTTTTCATATCTAAAGGTGTTGCTCCTGTGCTATCTTCTTGCTTTGATTGCTTCTGATGAGAAATCGGCTCGTTTCTTAGCTTTGTTCCTCTGCACGTAAAATGTCTTTTCTCTGGCTGATCTTCTCTTTACCATTCATTTTGAACAATTTAATTATGATGCACTTCAAGATAATCTTACTTCAGTTTCTTGCACTGGAAGTTTGTTGAGCTTTGCAGGGGGCTGTCAGTTTATAGTTTTCATCAAATTCGGAAACAATTTTAGTAATTATTTCTTCAGATATTTTTATATCTCCCCCTCCTCTCTTTCCAGGGTTCCAGTTAACCATATATTAGGCCACTTGAAATTGCCCTAAATCTCACAAAAGCGCTTTCCATTTTTAAATTCTCTTTTCTCTCTGTCTTCAAACCCCCTAATCATTTTTTCTGCAATGTCCAAACTGCTGTGAATACCATTCTGTGTATTTTTCATCTCACAAATTATTCCATCTACAGAAGTCTGACTTGAGCCATTTTATATCTTTTATATCCGTACTTAACTTTTGAATATATGGATTACAGTTACAATAACTGCTTTAATATCTTTATTAATTCTAACATCTGTTTCAGTTCTGGGTTGATTTCAATTGATTTATTTCTCTGCCTTTTTGCCTGCTTGATAGTTAGTTTTTGCTTCAAAGACAAACATAGTGAATTTTACCTAGTTGGGTGTTGATATTTTTATGTTCTTGGGTTTGGGATCCTGTTAAGGTCCTCAGAAATATTGTGATCCTTTTGGGTCTTTCCCTTTTTTTTTTTTAAGTTTGTCAACTCTAGTCTAGAAAGGGAGACTTTGGAGAGAGGAGGCCTTTTTAAATATATTTATTTCCTCTATTTATTGATTTAGCTGCACCAGGCCTTAGTTGCAGCACTCAGGGTGGTCTATCTTTAGGATTTTCAGTTGCAGCAGGCAAACTGGTTTGTTTGTTTTTTTTTTTAAGAAAATTATTGTTTTAATTTTCAGCATTTTTACCATGTGATGAAGCTCAATGAAGAAAGCATTGGTGCAGTTCTTACCACACTAGATTGAAAAATCCTGGTTTTAGATGTCAACATAATGATGATATTCATTATCAAGCATTTGGCAGTTTAAATGAGCTCTACCTTTAGTTTTAAACCGCTCTGTTAGCTGGACCATAACAGACTGTTGGCACCAGGAGGCTATCTTGAAGACTCTTAGTTGGCAGGATCCAGTTCCCTAACCAGGGATTGAACCCAGGTCCCTTGTGTTGCACTGAGCCTCAGACACTGGACTGCCACAGTTGCTGGGTCTTCATTTTAAAAGTCTGTTAGGTAGACCAGAGCAGTGCTTGGTCTAGGATTAAATATTTCCCGCTCCTGAGGCAAAACCCAGCTGTGAACTCTTCCCAGTGCCCCATGAATCTCAAGGTTTCCAGCATGGCTAGTTGTAACAGCCTCCATCCCCAGCCATGTACGATCCCTGAGGACTGTAGCTTTCGGCGGCTCTTTTCCTAACTCAGGTGGCTTCCTATGCGTCTACTGATCACTACTGAGCCTTGATACTCAAGCGGGACCCTAGGCAGATCTCAGGGGCCTGTCTCTGCAGCCCTCTCTTCCTGGGTCTTCTGTCCTGCAAACACGAGCTGCCCTGTCCCCCTCTGACCCTCGGCTCCATCTCAGCTCAGGAGTCCACCAGGCTTCACCTCCAAAACTATCAAGGCAGCAAGCTGGGGCAACAAGAGAGCTTAGCTCATTTATTTCTTGTCACTCCTTTCTGCCTGATTCTCTGTGTCCTAAAAAACCATTGTTTCATCTATTTTGTCCTTTCTTTGGTTGATTCAGGTGATAGAGTATATCTGCTCCTTATTGTTGGTTAGAAATAGAAGTCTCCACTCATATATAATGCAAATATTAATATACTGGGATTTAAATATACTGTAAATAGTAATTACTGATATACCTTGGTTTAATAAGTTCTTTACACTTGATCTATTCCTCTTTCTCTCTTGTACTAACTACTTTTGGATGAATAATTTTTTATTATTCCATTTTTTTTACTCTACGAACTTAGATATTATGCAGTCTTTTATATTCTTTCAGTAGTTACCCTAGAGATTAGAACATGCTTCCTGAACTTATCAAAGTCTAATATTCAATGCTGTTTTTATGAACAAGGCAAAAATCTACGAACAGTTAACCCTGTCTACCCTCTCACAAATTCCAGGCCAGTGTTGCCGTGTATTTTCATTCTTTCCATATTTTTAAGCCAACAAGATGTTACTGCTGACGATGCCATTAACGCTGATGGACTCTTACTCACATGACCACCATTTTGCTGCTCTTTCTACCCTCCTGTTCCACTAACCTTCCTTCTGAGAGCTTCCTTCTCCTGAAAAATAGCTATCAGTATTTTCTTTACTGTGAATTCCATGCCAGACTCTCTCGGTTTTTGTCTCCCCAAATACATCTTTATTTTATCTTTAGTCTTCCTTTTTTTTTTTTTAATCCCTGGTTGCTCAGATGGTAAAGAATCTGCCTGCAATGCAGTTGACTGGGGTTCAATCCCTGGGTCAGGAAGATCCCCTAGAGAAGGGAATGGCAACCCACTGCAGTATCTTGCCTGGAGAACTCCATGGACAGAGGAGCCTGGCAGGCTAGAGTCTGCAAAGAGTCTGACTCGACTGAGCAACGAACGTACACGCACAGTTGATTGACAATATTGTGTTAGTCTCAGATTTTCTGTTAAAAATTAGCTTAAGGGAAAGGGGTGGGAGTCCAGGACCCACCAGAGATAGGGCTCTGGGACCTATCCCCTTGTTCTGGATGGAAACAATGGTTTGGTGTAAGGGTAACCCAGAAGCATTCAGCCTTTTGGGGATGAGAAAGCAAAATTCACCTTTTCCCGCAGAACCGGATTTAGGCGACCAAAGAGTTCTGGCTCCCCCTGGTGCCCAGAAGAGGTAAAACAATTACGGAGAGGAAGACTTTCTCCCAAATGGCAACCGGCTCCAGTATTCTTGCCTGGAAAATTCCATGGACAGAGGAGCCTCGCAGGCTACAGTCCATGGGGCGGCAAAAAGTCCTACACGAGTGAGCACGCACGCACACACCCACACAGGCACCCACGCATGCACCCACATATGGTAAATATTCAGTTCAGTTGAGTCGCTCAGTCGTGTCTGACTCTTTGCGACTCCATGAATCGCAGCACGCCACACCTCCCTGTCCATCACCAACTCCCGGAGTCCACCCAAACTCACGTCCATCCAGCCATCTCATCCTCTGTCGTTCCTCCTGCCCTCAATCCCTCCCAGCATCAGAGTCCTTTCCAATGAGGCAAATCTTCGCATGAGGTGGCCAATGTACTGGAGTTTCAGCTTTAGCATCATTCCTTCCAAAGAACACCCAGGACTGATCTCCTTCAGAATGGACTGGTTGGCTCTCAGGTTGGTGCAAATGTGATTGCGGTTTGGGGCCCTGGATTTTAAATCATTTCGTGTGTATGTATTAGCCGCTCAGTTGTGTCCGACTCTTTGAGACCCCATGCAGTGTAGCTTGCCAGGCTCCCCTGTCCATGGCATTCTCCAGGCAAGAATACTGGAGTGGGTTGCCATTCCTAGGCTCAAATATATCTTTATTAATAAAAATAGGAACCATTACAATCAACACATTTTTGCCAATGAGAAATAAGTTTGTTTATTCCTGTAGCATAAAAATCCTTGCTTTGGGATTTGACAAACTCTTGGAACGCATTTTCTGCATCCTACTGGTTGTGGAAACATTTTCCCTGCAAAATGTTGTTGAGATGCTTGAAGAAGTGGTCATCAGTTTGTGAGAGGTCAGGTGAATGTTGGATGAGGAAACATGTCAGAGCCCGATTCATTCAGCGTTTGAAGCGCTGGTTGTGCAACGTGTGGTTGGACATTGTCGTGGAGAAGAACTAAGCCCATTCTGTTGATGAAGACAGGCTGCAGCCGCTGCAGAATTCAGTGCCCCTCATTGACCTGCTGAGCGTACTGCTCAGATGTAGTGGTTTCGCTGGGTTCAGAAAGCTATGGTGGATCAGACAGGCAGCAGACTGCCAAACAGTGACCATGACCTTTTTTTGGTGCAAATCTGGCCTTGGGATGTGCTTTGAAGCACCTTCTCGGTCCAACCACTGAGCTGGTCATCACCAGTTGTTGTGTAAAAGCCACTTTTCATCACGTCACCATCTGATTGAGAAATGGTTCATTGTTGTTGCATAGAATAGGAGAAGATGACACTGCAAAATGACAATTTTTGTGACTTGCTGTCAGCTCGTAAGGCACCCACTTATCGAGATTTTTCACCTTCCCAATTTGCTTCAAATGCCGGAGTCGAGTTCTTTGGCAACTTCTCGTGTAAGATCAACTTCTCGTGCAGTTGTAAGAGGATCAGCTTCAGTGATCCTCTCATGGGCTGTTGTCAACTTCCGCTGGCCGGTCACGGCACTCCTCATCCTCGAGGCTCTCGCCTCCTTTGCAAAACTTCTTGAACCACCACCGCACTGTACTTTCATTAGCAGTTCCCGGGCCAAATGTGTTGCTGATGTTGCCAGTTGTCTCCACTGCTTTATGAACCATTTCAGACTTGAATAAGAAAATCACTGGAACTTGCTTTTTGTCTCACATCATTTCTATAATCTAAAATAAATATAAAATAAACAAGTAGCAAGTCATTTGTTAAAAAAAAAAAAAAACATAAAGTGAGCAATGTGCATTAAAATAATGTGTAACATAACAGGCACACAGACCAAAGGAACAGAGCAGAGAGCCCAGAAATAAAGCCACATACATGGGGGCAGTTAGTTCATGACACAGGAGCCAAGTACACACTGCAAGGAAAAGGAAGAATTAGTATTAGTTAAAATGTCCATACTACCCAAAGCCACCTATAGATTCAGTTCCGTCCCTACCAAAATTCCAGTGGCATTTTTCACAGGAACAGGAAAAAAAAAAATCCTAAAATTTGTATGAAGTCAAAAAAGATCCCAAATAGTCAAAGTAATCCTGAGAAGGAAAAACAAAGTTGAAGGCATCACACCTACTGATTTCAAACTATATTACAAAGCTACAGTAATGAAAACCACATATGTCTGGCATAAAAATAGACACAAAGACCTATGGAGGAGAATTAAGAGCCCAGAAATAAACCCCTGCATACACAGTTAACTAATGTTTAACAAGGAAGCCAAACTATAAATGCGGAAAGGATGATACCTTCAATGTGGTGCTGGGAAAGCTGGATAATCACGCATGGAAAAGCGAAATGGGATACTTATCTTTCACAACTCACAAAAATTGATTCAGAATGGATTAAAGACTTAAACACAAGATTTGAAATCGTAAAACTCCTAGGCACAAACACAGGTTAGAAACTCTTTGACATTGATCATGGCAACAAAGTTTTGGATATAACACCAAAAGGAAAGCAGCAGAAGCAAGTGGAACTATGTGAAAGCGCAAGTCGCTCAGTCGTGTCCAACTCGTTGCAACTTCCATGGACTGTATGGTGTACATGTATAAATATATGGCTTCCCGTGACTCTGGCGGCAAAGAACCTGCTTGCCAATGCAGATGGAAGAGACATGGGTTCGATCCCATGGAGTAGGAGATGGCAGCCCACTCCAGTGTTCTCGCCTGGAGAATCCCATGGACAGAAGAGCCTGGTGGGCTACGGTCCACGGGGCTGCAGAGAGTTGGACACGACTGAGCGACGAAGCACGACACAACAGCACGACATACGGGAAGAGGCAAAGCAACAATTCGGCAGGAAGTATTTACAGGGCAGAATAATCATGGAGAAACAGCACCCTAGAATTTACCCGAGTAGATGAAAAGGATCAAGAGCAGATTTAAGAAGTTTTTAAAACCCAAGTGGGAAAAGTAAAAAGAGACCACACAGCATGGTAATCTGCAGAAAACTAAAGAAAGAGAGAAAATATCAAAAACAGCCCAAACATATTACTTTCAAAGAAAGCAGCTTTTGGTCTTTCAGTAACTCCCATACTGAATCCGCCACTTCTCCCAGTAAGAGACTCACTGCAAAGTGCCAGTCTTAACCTCCTCAGTTTATCACCTGCCAAACTCTAGCCCAGGAATTCTGAACTGTCTCATTACGTCTCCAATCCCTTCAAGTCCAATGTTTTCATCTAGCTTTTCTTGCTGTCATCAAAAGAGGAGTTGTCCCAAATTACCTGGGTTTCAAGGTCACCACGAGCAAGATCCAAATTGATTTTAATGTTCACAATATCTAAGTGGTGGTACCCAGGTGGCTTCCCAAATTAGTGTTCACTATCGCTTCATGGGAAATAGATGGGCAAACAGTGGAAACAGTGTCAGACTTTATTTTGGGGGGCTCCAAAATTACTGCAGATGGTGACTGCAGCCATGAAATTAAAAGACGCTTACTCCTTGGAAGAAAAGTTATGACCAACCTAGACAGCATATTGAAAAGCAGAGACAGTACTTTGCCAACAAAGGTCCATCTAGTCAAGGCTATGGTTTTTCCTGCGGTCATGTATGGATGTGAGAGTTGGACTGTGAAGAAGGCTGAGCGCTGAAGACTTGATGCTTTTGAACTGTGGTGTTGGAGAAGACTCTTGAGAGCCCCTTGGACTGCAAGGAGATCCGACCAGTCCATTCTGAAGGAGGCCAGCCCTGGGATTTCTTTGGAGGGAATGATGGTGAAGCTGAAACTCCAATACTTTGGCCACCTCATGCGAAGAGTTGACTCATTGGAAAAGACTCTGATGCTGGGAGGGATTGGGGGCAGGAGAAGGGGACGACCGAGGATGAGATGGCTGGATGGCATCACTGACTCGATGGACGTGAGTCTGAGTGAACTCCAGGAGATGGTGATGGACAGGGAGGTGTGGCGTGCTGCAATTCACGGGGTCGCAAAGAGTCAGACACGACTGAGCGACTGAACTGAACCAAACTGAACTGAACATTCAAATAAGGATCAAGTCTGTGTTACTCAAAGGATTCCATGTCTTGGAAAAAGAAATTTCCTCAATTCAATTCATGAAGCTAACATAGCCTTGGTGTAAAAGCTTTCTTAAGTTATTCTAAAAGGAGAAGTGAATAATTTTCATTTCTTAAGACAGATGGAAAAATAAGTAAAACATTACAATATTAAATCAAATATGTATTAAACTAATACCCTATGATCAAGTAGTTTTTATTCCAAGAAAGCAAGAATGTGTCAATATTAAGAAAACAATGGATGGAATTAATTAAAACAACAAATTAGAGGATTAAAAGCTAAATTTTGAGCCGAAGGAAACTTCCTAAGCTTGATAAATTATTTACCCAACGTCAATCCTAAAGGAAATCAATCCTGAATATTCATTGGAAGGATTGATGCTGAAGCTGAAGCTCCAATACTTTGGCCACCTGATGCAAAGAGCCAACTCATTGGAAAAGACCCTGATACTGGGGAAGATTGAGGGCAGGAGGAGAAGGGGACGACAGAGGGTGAGATGGTTGGATGGCACCACTGACTCAATGGTCATGAGTTTGATCAAACTCCAGGAGACGGTGAAGGACGGGGAAGCCTGGTATGCTGCAGTCTATGAGATCACAAAGAGTCGGACACAACTTAGCGACTAAACAGCAGCAACAGCGAAATTCTTATTAAACAGCAAAATTCTAAAGCTGCTCCTGTAAATATCAGGGAGAACAGAAGAACAGCTCTGCACCACCACTGTCACTCAGCCTTGCTGTGGAGGTGGGGGTCATGAGAGCTGAGAGCAGATTTCTGCTTCTGGCATCACTTTGTGAAACACTCTTCGAGATACAGCTGATCTCATCAAAGACGGGAGAGAAAATAGCTATGACCCACAGCCTGAGCACCAGGCAACCAGGAGGGACAAGAGAGCCCTGAGGACAGAGTGGCAGTGGGCGGGGGTTCGACCCCTGGTCAGGGAACTGAGGTCCCACCCGCCATGGAACGAGGAAGCCCACGAGCCGCATCCAGAGAGTCCCTGAACTGAAATGAGAAGTCCCACGTGACCCAGCGAAGGTTCCACGTGCCGCAGCTAAGACCCATGAAGCCAAATAAGGAAATATTTTTTAATACTGAACTGTAATAAAATGCTATCAAGACCTTTATAACATATCGAGACTTGTGCAAGACCCCCCTCCCCCCAAAAAAGTAGTATTTAGAAATTTAAAGGCTTAACTGCATATGTTAGTAACAAAGAAAGACTGTCCATTAATGAGCCAACTAATGGACAATTTAAGAAGATGAAAAGAAACTACAGAAATAAACATAAATAAAATAAGGGAAAATAATCAACATTAGAGATTGAACAAAAAGAGGGGAAAAGACAATTTGGTTCTTTGAACAGGTTAATGAATAGGACAAATCTATGATGAAAACAACTTGAAATAGAAAATGCACAAATTTTTAAAAGTTTAAAATGTAAAAAGGGCTAGTCAAACTAAGTATGAATGAAAAGCAACATATCAAAATGAGTGGGATATAGTTAATGCTGTGCTTAAAAGGAACTATATAGCATTACATTTTTTATTAAAAAAATTCAAATCAGTCATGTAAATCTCTGCCTTAAGAAACAAGAAAAAGAAAAGCAAAAAAAAAAGTCTAAATAAACATAAGGAAGGAAAAAATAAATGAAAGAGCAGAAACCAATTAAGTTGAAAATGGAGAGGAAGAAAAAAATCAATGAAACCAAAAGGTGACTCTTTGAAAAGATCAGTGAAGTTGACATTCCACTAGCCAGACTAACAAAGATAAAGAATGTAAAAGATTCAAATTACCAGTATCGGAAATGAAAGAGGGGAAATTGCTACGCTCTCCACAGACATGAGAAGAATAATAAAGGAGTATACAAACAACTCTGAAAATGAACTTGACAATTTAGATAGAATAGGCCTATTCCTTGAGATGATGTAATCTACCAAAATGCACTCAATAAGGAATGGATAACCGGGACAGTCTTATATATATTAAACAAGTTGAATCTGCAGTTTAAAATTTCCAGCAAAGAAAATATCAGGTCCCATGGTTTCACTGGTGAGTTCTACTAAACATTTATGGAAGAAATAACAGCAGTTCTACACAATCTCTTCCTCAGATGAGAAAAGAAAGAAGCATTTCCACACTAATTTTATGAGGTAAGCCAATATAAAAAAGAAAAAGTAGGCAAAGATGGTACAAGACAGGAAAACTATAAACCAATAGCCCTCATGAATATAGATACAAAAATCCATAGTGAAATATTAGCAAATAAATTCCAGCAACACACATTTTAAAAAAAATCACAACCAAGTCAGTTTTATCCAGAAGTATAAAGCTGGTTCACTGCTTTAAAATCAATGTAATCCACCCTATTACACACTAAAGAAGAAAAATAACCTGACAAATTTCTAAGGACTGAGATCATTCAAAGTATGTCCTCCAACCACAATGGATTTAAATTAGAAATAAATTATATAAAGAGAATTTTAAAATCTCCAACTGTAAGTTAAATAATACATTTAAAAATAATCCTTGAGTCAAAGAAAATGTCAAAATAGAAATTAGAAAATGTATTTAAACTAAATTATAGTAAAGATAGTAAATCTCCAAATTTGGAAATTCAATTAAAGCAATATTTACAAATAGATTTATAATTTTTAATTGGCTCACCAAAGCAGAAGAGAGGCATTGTGGATGAGCCCGGTGGTGAAAGTAAACTCTGATGCTGTAAAGAACAACATTGAATAGGAACCTGGAATGTTAAAGGTCAAGGTCAAGCAGGATATGGTAAGAGTGAACATCAGCATCTTAGGAATCAGTGAAGTGAAAGGCAGACCCTTGGACTGCACAAAGATCAAGTCAGTCAATCCTAAAGGAAATCAACCCTGAATATTCACTGGAAGGACTGATGCTGAAGCTGAAGCTCCAACAGTTTGGCCACCTGATGCAAAGAGCCAACTCATTGGAAAAGACCCTGATGCTGGGAAAGATGGAAGGCAGGAGGAGAAGGGGACGACAGAGGACGAGATGGCTGGATGGCATCACCGACTCGATGGACATGAATCTGAGCAAATTCTGGGGGACAAGGAAGCCCGGCATGCTGCAGTCCATGGGGTGGCAAAGAGTCAGACGTGACTTGGCAACCAAACAACAACAACAAATTGACTCACAAGCTGTTGTGTACATTTTACACTCAAGAAGCTGGTGACGGAAAAACCAACGGAAAGAAAGCGGAAATGACAAGCAGAAATCATTGGAATAGAAAACTCAAGGAGTGGGAGTTTGGGGTTAGCAGTTGCAAACTATTACATATAGAATGGAGAAGCCACAAGGTCCTCCTACATAGCGCGGAGAACTATATTACTACCCTTTGATAAACCATGATGGAAAAGAATACTGAAAGAATTGTATATAAATGCGCAACTGGATCACTGCACTGTATAGCAGAAATCAATACAACATTGCAGATCAACCACACTTGAATAAAAAAAAAAAGAAAATTCCATATAATTAATAAAACTGAAGGTAATTCTTTAGGGGAAAAAATAAAAAATTTTAAACCCTAGCAAGAGTAATTTTTAAAAAGAAGGGGAAAGTCAGATTTTTAATATCAGTAGTCAAAAGAGGACATCCACAGCCCCTACAAATGTCAAACACAAAAGGAATGCCATAATGTACCAATAAATTTTGACAATTGAGATTAAATATACAAATTCTTCAAACAAGTCACCTAATGAAACTGACAGAAAAAGAATATAAAAAATCTGAGTAGTCCAAAAAAGAAATCTGTCCTCTAACAAAGAAAATCCAGAACCATGTGCCTCCACTTGTGAATCCTTCTAACTGTTTAAAGAAAGCCTGACCCTAATATTATCCAATTTATTCCAAGGAATAGAAAAGAAGGAAACACTTCGCATCTCTTTATGAGCCCAGGGTAATTCTGATAAAGATATTACAGGAATTTTAATATATATAGATCAATTATTTTCATGAACAAAGACGTAAAAGTTTTAAGCAAGATTTTAACAAATCAAACCCAGCAATATATTTTAAAGGGGTAAAATATAGCAACCCATAAAGGATAATCTATAACAACCAATCAGTGTTTATTCCAAGAATACAAAAGTGTTTCAACACTGAAAAAAGAAGCCAGGGTAATTTACCGCTTATGACAGTTAATTTCCCATATCAATTTGACTGGACTACAAGATTTCTAGATGTTAGATGAGACATTGCTGTTGGTTTGTCAGTGAGGGTGTTTCTGGGTGAGATAAACATTTGAATCTATAGGATGAGTAAAGCAGAAGGCAATGTGAAAGTCGCTCAGTCGTGTCCAACTCTTTGCGACCCCACAGACTAGACAGTCCATGGAATTCTCCAGGCCAGAATACTGGAGTGGGTAGCCTTCCCCTTCTCCAGGGGATCTTCCCAACCCAGGGATCAAACCAGGGTCTCCTGCATTATCAACTGAGCTCTCAGGGGAGCCCTCACACAATCAAAGACTCAAATAGAACAAAAAGTCTGCGTGAGAAAGAACTCCTCCCACCTGTTTGAGCTATGACCTTGGTCTTTTCCAGCCTTCAGATTCCAAGTGAAATATGAGCTCTTCTTGGGTCTTAAGGCTCCCAACTTTCAGACTGAAACGTATCACTGGCTTTCCTGGTCCTCAAGCCTGCAGAGTTAGATTAGAACGAGATAAACATCATTTCTCCTGGTGCCCAGACTGCAGATGGCAGGTTGTGGAACTCCATAATCATGAGAGTCAATTCCTTATAATAAATCTCTTTCTATATATACAAGCTATTCTTTCTCTTTCTCTGGAGGACCGTACTATATCACATTAACAGCCAAAGAGAGAGAGCGTGAGAATGCTATGACCACCTCAATAGACATAGAAAAACTGTCTAACAAAACTAATGATAAAAATTCTTAGCAAACTAAGAACGGAATGAAACTTCCTTAATTTGATAAAGAAATCTATAAAAACCAGCACACAAATTGGTAAAATATTGAAAGTTTGCCCCTAAATCAAGGACAAGATAAGGACGTTTCCACCACTTCTGTTCAAACTGTACTGAAGGTCCTACTCACTCAGCAATTCAAGCAAAAGATGAAAGCCCTCCAGATTGAAAAGAAAAATATAAAGCTGTATTAGAAAACCCATAGAAGGGGAAACAGTGACAGGCTTTATTTGGCGGGGTGGGGGGGTGGGGGCTCCAGAATCACTGCAGATGGTGACTGCAGCCATGAAATAAAAAGATGCTTACTCCTTGGAAAAAAGTTATGACCAACCTTGACAGCATATTAAAAAGCAGAGACATTACTTTGCCAACAAAGGTCCATCTAGTCAAGAGTATTTTTCCAGTAGTCATGTACGGATGTGAGAGTTGGACTAGAAAGAAAGCTGAGTGCTGAAGAATTGATGCTTTTGAACTGTAGTGTTGGGGAAGACTCTTGAGAGTCCCTTGGACTGCAAGGAGATCCAACCAGTCCATCCTAAAGGAAATCAGTCCTGAATGTTCATTGGAAGGACTGATGCTGAAGCCGAAGCTCCAATACTTTGGCCACCTGATGCGAAGAACTGACTCATTTGAAAAGACCCTGATGCTGGGAAAGATTGAAGGCTGGAGGAGAAGGGGACGACAGAGGATGAGATGGTTGGATGGCATCACCAACTCAATGGACATGAGTCTGAGTCAACTCCGGGAGTTGGTGATGGACAGGGAGGGGGTCGCAAAGAGTCGGACATGACTGAGCGACTGAACTGAACTGAACTGATTAGAAAACCCAAAAGAGGGAGTTCCCTGGTGGTCTAGTAGTTAGGACCCCGCACTTTCACTGCCATGGGCCCGGTTCAATCCCTGATTGGCAAGCTAAGATCCCACAGACCATGCAGCGTGGCCAAAAAGAAAAAAAGAAAAGCCAAATGAACCTACAGACAACTGAATTTAAGTATTAAGAGAATTTAATATTGTTGCTGATACTAAGTCGATATGCAAAAATCAACTGTTTTTCCATACTCCAGCAACAAACAGAACATGAAAAGTTAGAAATAATATCATTTTTAAATTTTTTGAAAATAAAACATCTAAGAACAAACAGTAGTGAAAGGCATGCAAGACCTCTACACTGAAGGCCACAAAGCATTGTCAAGAGAAATTACAGACCTCTATAAATTGAAAAATATAATCGTTAATCATTAAAGATCAACACGCTAATCATTTGGAAGTTTCAGTTTTTTTAATGTCAGTTCTCAGCAAAACAATCTAAAGGTTTATTACAATCACATCAAAACCCCAGGAGAAACCATTATTGGTGGGAAATGATAAGCTAGTTCTCAAAACATATGTGAAAGCACAAAGTGTCAAGAATAACCAAAGTGATGTTGAAGAAGGAAGAGGAAGGCATGAAGGAGAAAGGTAATTTAGGCACTGGGACAAAAAAACACAATAAAATTTTTTTAAAGATACTATGATGTTGGTACAAAGAAAAATATACCAGCTAAGAAGAGTCTAGAAGCAGAGTCACAAGAAGGTGACACAGAAGGACAGCAGCAAGGTAACACTTACCAATGAATGGTGGTTCTCATCAATAAATGGTGCTGGGTTAACTAGATATTTATTAAGGAAAAATATTATCTTTACTCCCCAACTCCATGCATGCCCAGCAATCAAGTCCAGATAGATTTCAGATCCAAATGTTAAAAGTAAAATAGTAAAGCTTTTTTTTTCAATTGATTTATTTCTTTTGTTTTTAATATAATCAGTTCCTACATTTTTGTTTATGATTTCCTTCCTTCTGCTTCCTTTGGCTTTCTCTTGCTCATCTGTGTCTAGTTAACGCACAAGCTTGCTGTGCTGTGCTAAGCCACTCAGACATGTCTGATTCTTTGCGACCCCATGGACTGTAGCCCTCCAGACTCCTCTGTCCATGGGATTGTCCTGGCAAGAACACTGGAGCGGGCTGCCATGCCCTCCTCCAGGGGAAGCTTCCTTATTTGAGGCCTGATTGTGTTTTTAATATAGGACCTTAAGGCCATCCACAGTTAGAGGGAAATTTACTGGGGTGAAGTTCACAGTGTCTACAAATTACTTTCAAATGTCGGTGGAAAACACATGTGTATAAAAAGAGCAAAGAGAGCAGAAACACAGTACAACGGGCAAACGCTGTTATGAGGATGATGAAGGATATCTGGGTGTCCCATTTTTCCATGGCTTTGGGATGTTTTGTCCAGTCTCCAAACAGGACCGTGCGGCAAGCCCACCTGTCCCCCTGCTCCGTGGCCTGTGCTCATTCAGTCACTCAGCAAACGCTTAGGGAGCATCCAGGGCCTCCAGACCCAGGCTGGGCGGAGCAGAGACAGCGGTGAAGTCCCACAGTCTGCTGCATGTAAGCTGGAGACTGGAAAGCTAGAATAATCCAGTTTGAGTTTGAAGGCCTGAGTACCAGGGGAGCCGATGGTACAAATCCCAGTTCCAGGGCAGGAGGTGAGGTGAGATGTCCCAGCTCATCAGTGAGGCAGGAAAGGGGGGTGACTTCCTCCTTCCTTCACCTCTGCTGTATTTAGGCCCTCAGTGGCTCGGATGACACCCACCCATATCGGGGAGGCTGACCTTCTTTACTGAGTCCATCAGCTCAAATACTAACAGACACATGCAGAATTAATGTGTAATCTGGGCAGCCCACAGCCAGTTAAATGAACCCATAAAATGAACCATCACATCACAGGATGGAATACTATCCAGCAATAAGTAAAGGAACGAAGGGAAACATAACACAGATGAATCTCAAAATCAGAACACGGAAGAGCAGAAGGCGGACAAAAATGTGTGCACACTCCAAGGACGCTTGATATGGGATTAAATGCATCTGTGTGACAGAAAGCAGATCAGTGGTTGCCTGGGAAATTCAAAAATATCTTGAGATACATGAAAACAAGACCTACTGAAACTTACCAAATGCATCAAAAGCAGTCCTAAGAGGGAAGTTCACGGCGATGCATGTCTACATTCGAAAGGGATAAAGGTCTCAAACAACCTAACTTTTGACTGAAGACACCGGGAAAAGAACAAACTAAGCCCGAAGTTAGCAGAGGGAAGGTAATAATAAAGATTAGGGCAGAAATAAAACAGAGACTAGAAAACCAACAGACAAGAAAATCAGTGAGACTAAGAGTCTTTTTTAAAGATAAACGACAAACCCTTCGTTAGACTAAGAGAAAAGAAAAAGCAAAACTTGCTCAGTCGTTTCTGACTCTTTGTGACCCCATGGACTATACCGTCCATGGAATTCTCCAGGCCAGAATACTGGAGTGGGGAGCCTGTCCCTTGTCCAGGGGACCTTCCCAACCCAGGAATCAAACCAGGGTCTCTTGCATTGCAGGCGGATTCTTTCTCAGCTGAACCACCAGGGAAGCCCAAGAAGGAAGAGGGAAGACTCAAATAAAATCAGAAGTGAAAGAGGAGACGTCACAACGGACTCTACAGAAATGAGAAGGATCACGGGCAGTTACCATGAACAGTGATGCGCCAACAAAGCGGATAACCTAAAAGAGACAGAGAGATTCCAAAAAACGTGTAGCCTACCAAGACTGAATCATGAAGAAATTTAAAAATCTAGCAGACCAATATCAAACAAGATTAGTCAGTGATCAAAAACCTCCCAGTAAAGAAAAGCCCAGGGCCAGAATGGCTGAATTCTAACAAACGTTTAAAGCAATCCTGCTTAAACTCTTCCTTAAAAAACTGAAGCAGTAGTAACCCTACCAAATTCATTGTATGAAGCCAGCATTACCCTGATACCAAAGCCAGACAAGGACACTACAAGGAAGCTACAGATGGCAGATACAGTCAGAGTAGAAACATTGTCTCCATCCTCAGTGAACTTCAGCAAGGAATCTCCCTTCCGTCTCCACATGAACTTCCCTCTCAATACTCAGGCGTGGATTCTTCCAAGATCATGAATCAGTTGAAGTGCAGGGGGGCCCAGGCCTTCAGGGGGGTCCCAGCACAGCGGGTGGTGGAGCCTAGAGGAGGCACCCGACCTGGGTGCACCTGACCTCTCCATCCAGCCCCCTCTCCATAGAACCAAGGGGACAGTGCCTGTGGAGCCCCATACCGAGGCCACGGACATGGAGCCCAGAAAGGAGGTCGTCTCCAGAACTAACTGAGCCCATTTTTCAGGTCAGTCTCTTAGTCATGTCCGGCTCTTTGCAGCATGCCAGGCCTCTCTGTCCATCACCAACTCCTGGAGCTTGCTGAAACTCATGTCCATTGTGTCAGTGATGCCATCCAACCATCTCATCCTCTGTCGTCCCTTTCTCCTCCTGCCTTCAATCTTTCCCAGCATCAGGCTCTTATCAAATGAGTCAGCTCTCCGCATCAGGTGGCCAAAGTATTGGAGCTTCAGCATCAGTCCTTCCAATGAATATTCAGGACTGATTTCCTTAAGAATGGACTGGTTGGATCTCCTTGCAGTCCAAGGGACTCTCAAGAGTCTTCTCCAGCACCACAGTTCAAAAGCATCAATCCTTCAGCGCTCAGCTCTCTTCACAGTCCAACTCTCACATCCATACATGACTATGGAAGAATCATAGCCTTGACTCAACCGACCTTTGTTGGCAAAGTAATGTCTCTGTTTCTTCATATGCTGTCTAGTTTGGTCATAGCTTTTCTTCCAAGGGAAGAAATTAATTAATTAATTTCATGGCTGCAGTCACCATGTGTAGTTATTTTGGAGCCCCCCAAAATAAAGTCTGACACTGTTTCCATTGTTTCCCCATCTATTTGCCATGAAGTGAGGGGACCGGATGCCATGATCTTAGTTTTCTGAATGTTGAGGTTTAAGCCAACTTTTTCACTCTCCTCTTTCACTTTCATCAAGAGGCTCTTTAGTTCATCTTCGCGTTCTGCTATAAGCATGGTGTCATCTGCGTATCTGAGGTTATTGGTATTTCTCCTGGCAACCTTGCTTCCAGCTTGTGCTTCATCCAGCCCGGCATTTCAGATGATGTACTCTGCATAGAAGTTAAATAAGCAGGGTGACAATACACAGCCTTGAGGTACTCCTTTCCCAATTTGGATCCAGTCTGTTGTTCCATGTCTGGTTCTAACTGTTGCTTCTGGACCTGCATACAGATTTCTCAGGAGGCAGGTCACGTAGTCTGGTATTCCCATCTCTTTAAGAATTTTCCACATTTGTAAACATTTGTAACCATTGCCAAAAGCCCCTTGATCCTTGCCAGCCAAGTTCCTGACCCCAAATTAGGCAAAAACGCCCAGCCCGGTACTCACCCTTTAGCACTCTCCCCAATCACCTAATGCCACTCTCCGAGCAGGAATTTTCTTTGTTTTGAGGCTTTGAAAATTGCCTGCTAACCCATGAAAGACGCCGGCTCCCCCTGAGCTGGCCCGCTGTTCTAACAGCATCCCGTGGGCTCTCCACGGCCTGTCAGGAGGTCAGCCCACTGCGTTTGCAGTGCCCTCAATATCTTTGCTATTTGTTCTTAATAAACTCACACCTTCCTGAAATTCTCTGTGTCTGGAAACTGTTCTCCAACTGGTGCTCAGGCTGTCTCGACAGTGCTGTCTGTCGGTAGGTCTGAGGCCCCAAGTCCATCGTGAGACTGGAGGAAGCACCTGTGATGTAAGGCACTCGGATAAGAGCCGGGAAATGCGGCTGTTGCCAAGAGCCACAGCGAACGTGGCACAAAGGTTCCAGGCCTTGTCACCAGCCTGGTGGGAGAGGAAAGGCTGCTGGGAGGGAGTGGGACCCTGAACCCACTGCTGGGGTCCCCACAGAGGGCTCTGGTGCCTCTGCCCGGCGCTCCAGCCCCCACAGAAGGCCCAGCGCGGCACAGAGACCCAGGATGCCACCAGCCGGAGGGACATGCGGTTCCAGGCTCCGGCAGCCCCAACCTGCAAGCACCGCCCGTCTCCCCGCCAGAACTTAAGCCCTGGGTGTGTCCCCAGGACCCGGCATGACACCTGGCCCACAGTAGTGCTGTTGCCACAGGGATACAAAGAGCTGGGTTTAGAAAAGTCCAGAATGAGGGCCATCCTGGAGACACGAGGACTGGATTTCACACACACGCACACATGCACACAGAGGAGTGGGGGGCCCGTCTCTAAGGCCCCTTCGGCACTTGCACTCCTAGCCCAGCAGCAGGGACCTTACCGAGGCTTCAGGGACGCAAGCTAGTTCTGCAGAGTCCAGGACTGGGCCTGTCCCATCAAATCCCCTTTCTTGAGGAGGCTGCCGCTATTCCTGCAAAGGGCCAAGGGGTCCAAATGGGTGACGGAGGGTCGTTGACCAGCAGCTGCGGGTGGTCCATAGGCTGGGAGTGAAAAATGACCCACCTGCGCACAATCTGGAGAAGGCAATGGCGCCCCACTCCAGTGCTCTTGCCTGGAAAATCCCATGGACGGAGGAGCCTAGTGGGCAGCAGTCCATGGGGTCGCGAAGAGTCGGACACGACTGAGCGACTTCACTTTCACTTTTCGCTTTCATGCATTGGAGAAGGAAATGGCACCCCACTCCAGTGTTCTTGCCTGGAGAATCCCAGGGACGGGGGGATCTGGTGGGCTGCCGTCTCTGGGGTTGCACAGTCGGACACGACTGAAGCGACTTAGCAGTAGCAGTAGCAGTGGGCACAATCTAGGGTGTAATGATAGACTCTGACCACCAGATGGCGGGCAACGATCATCTTTGCTTTTAGTCACAGAAAACTACCGCTACCAATTTAAAACAGCAGCACTCAAATGTAAAGAATCTGCCTGCAATGCAGGAGACCCAGGTTCGATTCCTGGGTTGGGAAGATCCCTTTGAGAAGGCTACTACTACTAAGTCGCTTCAGTTGTATCCGACTCTGTGCAACCCCAGAGACGGCAGCCCACCAGGCTCCCCCGTCCCTGGGATTCTCCAGGCAAGAACACTGGAGTGGGTTGCCATTTCCTTCTCCAATGCATGAAAGTAAAAAGTGAAAGGGAAGTGGCTCAGTCGTGTCCGACTGGTAGCGACCCCATGGACTGCAGCCCACCAGGCTCCTCCATCCACGGATTTTCCAGGCAAGAGTACTGGAGTGGGAACCCACTCCGATATTCTTGCCTGGAGAATCCCATGGAAAGGGGAGCCTGGCGGGCTACACAGTTCATGGTAAGTGCTGGACACAGTTAAGCAACCAAAAACTCACACACAAAAGAGAAAACAAGAAAGGCTGACACTTCCTGATCATTCAGGGCTGGCAGGACACTCTGCACATGCCTTTCTTGGTTAACCCAGGCTTCACAGTCGCCCTAGGTAGTGCTGCTGCCGTTTTACAGCCGACACGTCAAAGACCCAGAGAGCTCGAATAACCTACCTAAGCTCACACAGCGACCCACAGAGGTGGGGTCAAACCCAGGCCTTGTCTTCCGGGTCTGCACTCTGCACCCACTATGCTGTCTCCCATTTGCCCTGTTTGATTTCTCATGTATCAAGTTTGGGGTTTTCCCTGCAGCAGTGGGGTGCTTGTCCCAGCTCTTGACAAGAGCTGACTACTGCATTTTCAGGAATTTCTAAGCCAGTTGTTATACATGCTGCTGCTGCTGCTAAGTCGCTTCAGTCGTGTCCGACTCTGTGCGACCCCATAGACAGCAGCCCACCAGGCTCCCCCATCCCTGGGATTCTCTAGGCAAGCATATTGGAGTGGGTTGCCATTTCCTTCTCAGACATTGATAAAAAAATAAATCATATATTCTTGCAATTAAATTCTATTGAAAACAAAGGTAATGGGACTTCCCTGGTGGTCCAGTGGCTAAGAATCCACCTTCTGGTGCTGGTGAGGGGGGTTTGATCCCTGGTCAGGGAAATAAGACCCCACATGAAGCTTCCACGTGGCACAGGGCAGCTCGGCCCCCTTGCAGCAACTAGAGAGAAGTTGCAACTCGTGAGCAAGGAAGGTCCTGCGTGCCACTACTAAGCCCCGACACAACTAAATAAATAAGTATAAACAAAGGTAGTAAATATTCAAGACATCACCTAGTTATTATTTTACTAAACTTCACTATCGTCTTTGCTCTTCCGACTGTTTATTTGTAGAGTGAAGACACCATATAACAGTTTACTACTGTGTATCTCTTCCCCTGGAGGAAGAAATGGCAACCCACTCCAGTATTCTTGCCTGGAAAATCCTATGGACAGAGAAGCGTGGCGGCCTACAGTCTACGGGGTCGAAAAGAGTCGGACACGACTCAGCAACTAAAGAGAGAGAGAGATCTCTTCCGCACCCCAGTGCAGTGACTTCAAGTCAGTGGTTTGAAATTGGCCATGGTAGGTGACTTCCCTGGGGGTCTGGTGGCTAAATCTCCAGGCTCCCCAAGCAGGGAGCCAGCGTTCCTTCCCGGGTCAGGGAACTAGGTTCCACCTGCTGCAACTAAAGATCCTGTCTGCCACAAGGAAGGTGGAAACTCTGCATGCAGCAAGTAAGACCCAGTGCAGCCAAATACTTAAAGTTTTTTTTTTTTTTTTTTTAAGAAAGAAAGGAGAAATTGACATTGGCCACAGTGGGGAAAATGGCCAACACTACGCTCTAGGCCTTTTACCCAGAGTCAGTTGCTGCACACTTACAGCGCGCCCCTGCCTGTAGGGAAGGGTATACGGGGTAAGAGCTGTGCCCTTGGCAAAGATCGTGAGGGCAGAGGAACAGGGGACAACGTGCAAACAGGGAGCGCAGGAACCAAAGGACGCTGAGCTTAGCAAGTGGGACCCGGACACGCTTGAAGTCCCCAGGACTTTATGGCCTCTGCTGGCTGACGTCTGGACACAGGAGACTAAGCCTCTCCAAACTGGGTCCTCTGGTTGGTGCCAAGGAGGTAGTTCTAACGATCGGTTCGAGTTTTAAACACCCGCGGCCCCGGAAGGAACCTCCCCATGGCCGGATCCATCTGCTCGGTGATCCACCTGCTTCACATGCTGCCTGGGGAGGGCGCCCAGGGCCCTGCAAGCAGCGGCACTAAGGCCTGCCTGGGGACCGGGCACCGAGGGCCGCGACCGCTTCCTTGCGCTGCCCAGATGCGGACAGCTGTGCTGGTCAGCAGTTCCCAGCGGAAGTCGAGGCTTCTGCTGCACAAGGACACCGGCCACCTGCCCACCCCACACTCAGACCCGGGGAGACCTGAGTCCACATCCCCCTGGGCCGGGGTAACCAGAGCAGGAGCAAGGTGTGTGTGTAGGGGGGGGGGTCCCCCGCCCCTCCCCCGCCCTTCCTCCAACCCCCCACCCCCACCCCACACCCGTGGGGAGGCAGGACCCCAGGCTTCTTGACTGTGGTGTGACTCCTCTCCTAGCCTCAGCTTCCTACCCTGTAAAATGGAGTGTGGTTTTCAAGGGTTGTTTTTTTCTCCCTTCTTGCCAGACGATGTTATGGAGATATTGGGGATGCACTGGGTGGCATTTGGAGGTGTCTGGCTGGGGACCCCATAATGCCTGGGTCCTGCTCCCTCAGTCACCCTTGGCCTTCCTGGGAGGTCCCCTTGGGAATAGTGGACAAACAGGACACAGAGCCCTTGGTCCCTGGGTGGCTGGTGTCCAGCAGGACCTGTGGGACAGCTGAGCTGGGGAGCACCACTGGCCTGAAGTTTGCAGATGGTCATCCATCCACATGGAGCTGAGGGGATGGCTGAGACACTCTGGGGCACTTCTGGGGTGCAGGCAGGCCATCTGGGGCAGTCGCTGAGTCCCCCCCGTCCACTGGCCGGTGGAGACTGGCAGAAACACACAGGGCTGGACATGACCCTTCAAAGGGAGAGCAGAGATGTGAGCACAGTGGCACCGCCTGACATTTGCCCTTCTTTTTAAAAAAATACATTATTTTTTACAGCAGTTTTCGGTTCACAGCAAAACTGAGCAGAAGGTGCACAGCGTTGCCCTCTGGACCCTGCCCTGCACCCCACTTCCCACACACACACAGCACCCCCATTATCAACGTCCCCCACCAGAGTGGCACATTCATGCATTAATGGACTTTCACCAACACATTACAATCTCCCCAAATCTGTAATTTACATCAGGACTCACTCTTGGCCCTGTGCATTCTGTGCATTTGGGAAACTTACGTGATATTTACCCACCATTATCATATGATCCAGAGTATTTTCACTGCCCTGAAGATCCTCTGTGCTCGCCTCTGCATCCCTCTCTTCCCATCCCGATTCGTGGCAACCACTGATGTTTTTACTTTCTCTATCATTTTGCCTTCTCCAAGATGTCCTATAGTTGGAATCACACAGGATGTAGCTTTTTCACATTGATTTCTTTCACTTAGCACTTTCACTTAGTAAGAAAAATGTAAGTTTCCTCCATGTCTTTTCATGGCCTCATAGCTCATTTCTTTTTAGCACTGAATGATATTCCATTGTCTGGATGTACCCAATTTATTTGTCCATTCACCTCCTGCAGGATACCTTGGCTCCTTCCAAGTTTTGGCAATTATGGATAAAGCTATTTTAAATATCTGCGTGTAGGTTTTTGTGTGGACCTAAGTTTTCAGTTCTTTGGGATTAAATGCCAGGGATCACAAATGCTGAATAATATGATGAGAGTATGTTTTGTAAGAAGATACCAGTCTTCCAACTCGCCAGCAATGAGCGGGAGTTACCGCTGCTCTCCATTCTCACCAGCATTGGTTGTTGTCAGAATCTGGGGTTTTCGCCATTCTAATACATTTGTAGTGGTAGTTCATTGCCGGTTAAATTTGCATTTCCCTAACCTAGATAGCATATTCAAAAGCAGAGACATTACTTTGCCAACTAAAGTCCGTCTAGTCAAGGCTATGGTTTTTCCTGTGGTCATGTATGGATGTGAGAGTTGGACTGTGAAGAAGGCTGAGCGCCAAAGAATTGGTGCTTTTGAACTGTGGTGTTGGAGAAGACTCTTGAGAGTCCCTTGGACTGCAAGGAGATCCAACCAGTCCATTCTGAAGGAGATCAACCCTGGGATTTCTTTGGAAGGAATGATGCTAAAGCTGAAGCTCCAGTATTTTGGCCACCTCATGCAAAGAGTTGACTCATTGCAAAAGACTCTGCTGCTGGGAGGGGTTGGGGGCAGGAGGAGAAGGGGACGACAGAGGATGAGATGGCTGGATGGCATCACCGACTCGATGGACGTGAGTCTGAGTGAACTCCGGTAGTTGGTGATGGACAGGGAGGCCTGGCATGCTGCGATTCATGGGGTTGCAAAGAGCTGGACACGACTGAGCAACTAAACTGAACTGAACTGAATGGCAGATGACATAAAGCAACTTCTCATAAGCTTATTTGCCATCTGTATATCTTCTCTGACAAGGCGTCTGCTTAGATCCTTGGCCCATTTTTAATTGGGTTGTTTGTTTTCTTTTGAGTTTTAAGAGTGCTTTGTATGTTTTGGATAATAATCCTTTATTATATGTATATTTTGTAAATGTTTTCTCCAGGTCTGTGGCTTGTCTTTTCATTCTCTTGAAAATGTCTTTTTTTTTTTTTTGAAGTGTAGTTGATTTGCAGTATTATATTAGTTTCAGGTATCTAGCATTGTGATTCAGTATTTTTACAGATTATATTCCATTAAAAGTTATCACAAAATAATGGCTATAATTCCCTATGCTATACAATATATCCTTGTTGCTCGTCTATTTTATACATAGTAGTTTGTATCTCTTAATCTATACCTGGAATTTCCCCTTTCCCCTTTCTTCTTCCCACGAATAACCACTTTGTTATTCTATATCAGTACTTGTTTTCTGTATCTGTGGTCTGTTTCTGTTTTGCTTGTACTTCATTTGTATTGGTTTTTTTTCATTCCACATATAAGTGATACCATGCAGTATTTGCCTATCTTTGTCTGACATCTTTACTAACTATAATACTTCCTAGATCCATCTACATTGCTGAAAATGGCAAAATTTCTTTCTTTTTATGGATGAGTAATATTCCATCATGTATGCAAATATTATATATACATACATTTTATATATATATATATATATATATGAAACATCTTCTTTATCCATTCCTCTGCTGATAGATCCTTGGGTAGCTTCAAATCTAGCTATTGTAAAGAATGCTGCTGTGAACATTGGGGTAAGCCTTTGACTGTGTGGATCACAACAAACTGTGGAAAATTCTTAAAGAGATGGGAATACCAGACCACCTTACCTGCTTCCTGAGAAACCTGTATGCAGGTCAAGAAGCAACAGTCAGAACCAGACACGGAACAACAGACTGGTTCCCAATTGGGAAAGGAGTACGTCAAGGCTGTATATTGTCACCCTGCTTATTTAACTTCTATGCAAAGTATACCATGTGAAAATGCCACACTGGATGAATCACAAGCTGAAATTAAGATTGACAGGAGAAATATCAACAACCTCAGATGTGCAGATGATACCACTCTAATGGCAGAAAGTGAAGAGGAACTAAAGAGCCTCTTGATGAAGGTGAAAGAAGAGAATGAAAAAGGTGGCTTAAAACTCAGTATTCAAAAAACAAAGATCATGGCATCTAGCCCCATCACTTCATGGCAAACAGATGGGGAAAAAGTGGAAATAGTTACAGACTTCATTTTCTTGGGCTCCAAAATCACTGTGGACAGTGACTGCAGCCATGAAATTAAAGGACGCTTGCTCCTTGGAAGAAAAGCTATGACCAAGCTGCTGCTGCTGATGCTGCTGAGTCGCGTCAGTCGTGTCCGACTCTGTGAGACCCCACAGATGGCAGCCCACCAGGCTCCTCCGTCCATGGGATTTTCCAGGCAAGAGTACTGGAGTGGGGTGCCATCGCAAACCTAGACAGTGTATTAAAAAGCAGAGACACCACTTTGCCAACAAAGGCCCATCTAGTTAAAGCTATGGTTTTTCCAGTAGTCATATATGGATGTGAGAGTTGGACCATAAAGAAGGCTGAGCACCAAAGAACTGATGCTTTCAAATAGTGGTGTTGGAAAAGACTCTTGAAAGTCCCTTGGACTACAAGGAGATCAGACTAGTCAATCCTAAAGGAAATCAACCCTGAATATTCACTGGAAGGACCGATGCTGAAGCTGAAGCTCCAATACTTTGGCCACCTGATGCAAAGAGCTGACTCATTGGAAAAGACCCTGATGATGGGTCTTTTGATTGAAGGCAGAAGGAGAAAGGGGCAACAGAGGATGAGATGGTTGGATGGCATCACCTATTCAATAGACATGAACTTGGGCAAACTCCAGGAGAGAGAGGAGGACAGAGGGGCCTGGCATACTGCAGTTCAGAGACTCTTTCCTCGGCCGTGTCGAGTCTACTAACAAGCCCTTTAAAGACATTCTGCATTTCTGAGCGTGTTTGATCTATAGCACTTCTTTTGGGTTCCTTTTCTTTGTTATTTCCATCTTTCTGCTTACACTGCACATCTGTCCTGGCATGCTGTCAACTTTATCCATGAGGGCCCTAGCATACTAATCATGGTTGTCTTAAATTCCTAATCTGATCATTTCAACCTCTCTGCCATAGCTAAATCAGATTCTGATGTGTGAATCTCTGTGTTTGCCTGTTATTGTTGTTTAGGCGCTAAGACATGTCCGACTCGTTTGTGACACCATGGACTATAGCCTGCCAGGCTCCTCTGTCCATGGGACTTCCAAGGCAAGAATACTGGAGTCGGTTGCCATTTCCTTCTCCAGGGGATCTTCGACCCAGGGATTGAACCCACGCCTCCTGCTTGGCAGGCAGATTCTTTACCACTGAGCCACCTGGGAAGCCCCATGTGTCTGAGAGCAGGACATAGTGTCCTGGGTAAAAGGAACTTCTGTAAAGTTGTAAGCTTTCTCAGGAACTCTAATAATGCTGTAGTGAGGTTCAGGGAGGGCAAGAGTTCTGCAGCCTAGGAGGTCTCAGTGAGCCTGCGCTCTGGACTGTGAACTTCAGGAGTGTTTCTCAGTTTTCCCCTCTCTCCCCCCTTAAGTGGGAGAGGATAGCTAGAGTGGGCTGGAACTGGATGTTTTCCTTCCCCCAGGTCACTTAGGCTCTGATCAAACCCCAGCAGGTTAGGCTCTGGTTAACCATTTCTCCTGAGGGCAGACCCCCTGAAGAACCAGCATCTGGTATATTTCAGGATGGTTCACCTCCCTCTCCTCCTGCCAGTATCGTGAGGGGATTGTTCCCCAGTATTCACTGTGGGAACCTGGTCAAGCTCCTGGAGGTAAAACGCACAAAGCATGAGGTCCTTCTAGGACTGGGTTATCTGGAATCTTTAGTTCTCAGATTTGACCACACTGAGCCTCCAGGAATTCATCAACTCCTGTCTGGGTTTTCCTACCCAGCGCTGGTTCCCTCAGCGGCGTCTGCTCATGGGTTTCTGCTCTGGGAAGTTGTGCTCCTCTGTGCTTACCTGTCAGTGGCTTGCCCTGTGACCTCATTGTTCTTTCAGATTGACGTATCATCGCTTTTGCAGTTTTTGCAGTTTTACTTGTTATTAAGACAGAGCAGCAACTTCATGTGTCTTACATGCCAAACCAGAAACCAGAAGCATTTTCTCATTTTTTAAAATGTATTCTGACTGCCCTCTGTTTATTTGAAGAGCATGGAGTCACCTAAGAGTGTGGCTGACCCTCTCCAAGAGGAAGGACTCTTCCCACCTTCTTATCTGTACCTCCCCCTACATTTACCCAAATTCCTTGGTATTCTTCTGGAACCAAAGAGAAGACTGAGTCTGTTGTCTTCCCTCTAACTCACACCAAAAACCAGTTCCCAATCTTATCCCTCCCCCCATCAGAATGATCCTCAGTCTGGGGCCAGGCAAGCTCACCGGAGGGTCCCGGGGACAGCCCAGTCCAGACGGTCCCAGGGCCAAAACGATGCAAGGTGAACCCCTGTGAAGCCCCTCTCCTTACTCACTTACCATAAAGAAGTTAGAAAGCATAACGTCTCCCACAGAAAGTGAAGTTTCAAAGGCCCCCACGCCCCCACCCCAGTCTGGCAGACATCTGTCAGGCTCTGAGTGGTGGGGCCAGTGGGGGCTGGCCTGGGTTATCCTTTACTAACCAGGCAGACCCTCAGCTGAGCTACCAGGGAAGCCCCATCACTTCCACAGGCGGAGTTAATCCAGCCTCAAGATTCACACAGGTCCCCAGAGTGGCCAGGATGGTCCAGACAGGCCCCCCTACCCCATGTCAGCCCAGGGAAAGACAGTCACCCCTGTGCCCACACCCACAGTAGGGGAGGAACCGGGTGCAGCTGGGTGGAAAGGGAGCCAGGAGGAAGGAACCCCTGCGCTCGTATGCACTAAGATGCCAGTTGTTCTTAGTTTGCACCTGAAGCTTAAAGCTCAGAAAAAAAGCTGTGGGCCTCTCTCTGCTTCACACATTCTCAGGGGAGCCTCCTTCATGCGGCTGCTTCTCCCGGAAAAGAGGATTCATACACTCCTCCTCACCATGATGGGCTGGTCCCTGGTGCCTAGACTTACCTCACATCCTCTGATGGGGCTGTCTGCTGCTTTTGTGCCGTGGTATCCATTCTCCCAGCAATGGGACCCCACTTTCCCTGGAGGAACCTCCCTCTCGGCCATGCCTGTGGTGAACGCCACCCCTGCCCCAAGACTACAAGATGGTAATGACCGGGGACAACGATTCAGAACATTCTGTCGGCTCGTGAAAAGAAGAGGCACAGGGCCTTGGGCTTCAGTGTGTAAGAGCCTGAAGCTACAGGGCACACTCAAGTGGCCTGAAGACAGCCAGCTGAGAATCCGGCCGAGCTCACTGGAGTCCCAGTCATGTTGCACCCGAAGCCAGTCTAGACTCTTCCAGCTTCTGGAACCGACAGATTGATTTCCTTTTCACTTAAGCAAGGCTGAATCAGATTTTCTGCACCTCATACAACTAATGAAGTCTTCTTCCTTTAGAGTCCTGGGCATTTAAGAATTCGTTGTTTTTATTTCCCCTTTGACACTGTAGAGAAATAGCAATTAGCCAAGATCCAATGGTCAGGTTCTCTCGCTCTTGCCCCTGCCCCAATTCTGTAAACAGTGACTTTGCATGGTTAAGTAATGGCTGAGATCACTTACAGCAATGTGCGCAGGCATCATGATAGACTCGCCTGGCCACCTGCCACCTTTGTTCTGTATACCTATGTAAGCATCACCTGAAACAGCCCTTGTGACTGTGTCGGTCACGGGAGCATAAAGCATGTCTGCCTTGCTGCGGCATCAGCCATTAGCGAATAAAGCATGTCTGCAGGCCCTATGGCTCCTTGCATTTTCTTCCAGCTTCCCCGCACCTGCCTTGCCTACCCTGGGTTCAACGATCAGCAAGACAGACACCCTTTGCCCTATGCACAGGCTGCCACACACATATACACACACAACAGGAAAGTATCCAAGGAAAGTTCTAGACCTCATGGTCCCTGAGCCAATAGCCTGCTATGCCCCTGGTCTGCCCTGGGCCTGAAGCTGTTGCCATCTCTTCTTCTAGCATATTCCTTCATAGATGAGGCTGCTCCCAGGCAGTGTTGTCCCAGCTCCCCAAGCTCATCACAGTTGGGGAAGTGACCCTCAATGTACTGGCAACTCCCCACAACCTGGCTGGTCCTCAGCTCCTGACTTTCTCTTGAATCTTCCAGGGGAAACCGGGCCCCCTCACACCTCCTCTTTCTTCCTGCAGCCCTGGGCTTCCTTCCTGTTCCTCCCGCTCTGTTCCCAGGGCCCTGAGGTCCACTGCTCACCAAGTCTCCTTCTACCCCTGCCTGCAGGGTGGACATACAAAGGTTGAAGCGAACAAGATCTCATCCTTCTGTTCCCCATCCCTGTTTTGCCTGAAGGACCAACTCCTATTTCTAAACTTAGGCCAGGTTCTCCAAGGCTGATGTCCTGCTCCCAGAACCCAGATGACCACCTTCTGAGGCCTGTCCTCTCTTGCTTTGTCCCCCTCCCCACCCACCTCCTGATGCACCTGATCCAGAGTCCATGGGTTCCAACTCTAGACCTTATTAACTCTCTTCTTGTCTCCTGAGATGGTCCTCAGTGTCAGCTCAACACGAAGGTGAAGGGTCAAAGTTGTCTCTCCCCTTACCTGGTCATGAATACCCACCACCACTGTAGAGCGAGGCTGGAGGGGCGAAGGCAGAGGCTAGGACCCCAGCGAAGGGGCTGCTGCTGGGATCCTGGCTGGGACGATGGCTGCACAGGCAGGGAGTCGTGGTCAGATTCTGGATCTATTTTGAAAGAAGGTCCAGTGGGTTTCCTGGTGGCTTCCACATGGGATGTGAGAATAGAGGCAGGGTTAACTCTGGGGTTTGGGCCTGAGCACATGGAAGGGTGGGGTTGCCACCCATTGCTCTTCACTGACAGAGAGGAGGGAACCCAAAGAGAATCTCGGAGGCAGGGGCAGCAGAGAAGAGCTGAGTTCGGGGCTGAGAAGTCTGCCACTTCCCCTGCCACGCTGAGCAACAGCTGGGGGTGGGCTGGAGGTGTCAATCCAGGCTATCTCAGCAGATGAGTGAGACCTCCAAGGGGTGAGTGTAGATAAAGACAGGGACCAAGAATGGGGAGAAGAAGCTGAAAGCATGCGTTGGGGACACTGGTGGGGGCAGAAGCCCCCCCCCCCCGAAAATAAACTCCAGCTCGATCCCCTAGCTGGAGACCAAACAGCAGGGACTTAACTGGGGGAAGTCAATCTCGGGCCATCTACACTTAGACTCCCAAAACCCAAGATCTTAGATGCCACAGACCACAGTCCTGGAGGAGAAAGGGGCTTGGGGATTGAAATACAAGCAGTACCACTCACCAAACAGCCCAGCCTTGGGTCCTGCCTTTATTGAAGTGGGGTCTCCCCGACCCTGATATCTGACATGGGCCCCCACTGACAGTCTCCGCTACCCTTGCTCAAGCACCTGAGGGTGCCGCAGAGGGCTGAGTGGGAGAGAAAGGATGCGCTGCCCCAGTTCCCACAGCCGGATCGACCCGGCCACCTAGGGCCTGCCTCTAACCCAGGCCAGCACTGGAGACCCTTCCACCTACCAGGACGAGATCCAGGAGGTGGGGAAAATGTGGGGCCTTTTATACGGTGACTGGGCCGCCAGACCACGCCCACCACGAATGGTGACTGCCACGCCCACAAACCAGACCCACCACGAACCGTGGCTACCACGCCCACAGACCACCAAGTACTGCGGTCAGCCACGCCCGTCGGCAATGCACACCACGAACTGTGACGACCACGTCTACCAACCACACCCACCACGTACTGTGGTTGGCCACGCCTGTCGGCCACACCCACCATGAGCTGTGGTTGGCCATACCCACCATGAACTCTAGCGCAATCAGAAGCTCATTTCCGTCAATGCAACCTGAGTTTGTTCCCCCACGGGAGGCGCTGGGGAGGAAGTAGGCTCAGAGCTGAGCTGGGATCAAGACGATCTATTCCCCCGCTCCCCACCCCCTAGCCCCTGCCCAAACATCTTAGGTGGGACCCACACACAAAAGAGACAGAAGCAAAGCTGTTCTGGCTGAAAGGGTCGGGGAGCCCAGAGCCCACCTGCTCAGCCGCACTAGGACTGGAGAAGGATGGGAGCCCACTCAGTCTTTCAAACCGCCCTGCGAGCCCAGTGTCATCACTGTGCAGAACAGGAAGCGGAGGTTCGAGAGGACGCAGAGCCCTGGGGCAGCAGCCATGTCAGTCTCCCGGGGGCTTGTCCTTCATGTGGTTTTCCTGGGTGCGCCTCCTCAGGCACAGAGTGTCTGGGAGGCTCGCGCCTTGTTTTGTCTAATTATCTGTCATTTTATTTTAAATATAACTGTACATTATGTTTTATTTCATATTATGTCTTCCTGTTCTGATCACGTTATTTTTAGCACAGACAACCTAGAGCCGCCTCCTGTGCCTGCCTGGAGCACCAGGAGTGGGGTTGGGACAGGCCCTCTCCCCACGAGCTCCCCCAGCCTCTTAACAGCTCATCCAGTCATTGAATGGAAAGACCATCAGGGCCTGCCCCTGGGCCCCCAGGAGGGGAGTGTAGATTTAGTCACTAAGTCGTGTACAACTTTTGCAACCCCATGGGCTGTAGCCCACCAAGCTCCTCTGGTCCATGGGATTTCCCAGGTAAGAATGCTGGAGTGGGTTGCCATTTCCTTCTCCAGAATCTTCCCGACCCACAGTCTCCTGCATTGCAGGCAGACTCTTTACCAGCTGAGCCTCCAGGGATGGGTATAAAATAAAATAACAACAAAAAAAATGTTTTCAGTCGTGCCATGCCACTTGTGAGACCTTAGTTTCTAAGAACGAGGGCCACGGCAGTGAAAGTGCTAAGTCCTAACCACTGGACCACCAGGAAATTCCCAAAATAAAATACAAATTCCCAAAGTATTTAAATGTGTATGCAGCCAATCAAACAGATGCCACAACACGAAGCAGGACTCTAGCGTCCCCCAGGAGGCGGGGCTGGAGGCCAGTCGGCCTGGGGTTCTGCACGCACACTGACAAAGGGAAGGCATGCAGACTCCCAGCACCCAGGAAATGCCCCTCTGGCTTTTGCTGGCATCTTCATGAGCTGCCTCAAAGGGATGCTCAGAGGCCCTGACCCCCTCAGCCTCCCTTCTCCAGATCGTTAGACCTGGAATCCCACACATCACGTTCCCCTGGGGCTGCAAGTCCATCTCCTCACTCCGCACAGAAGAGGAAGTGGCCTGGCCCCTGCCTGGGAGCCCCGTCTGATCGCCTGCTGGGCGGGCAGCCTCCCACACTGGTTTCACCTGTGACACAGGAGGAGGGTCTTTGAATTTCTTCTCACTGTGAGGCTGACCTGGCCAAGCCGTGGAGAATGGCAATTACCTTCCTTGCTCCCAGGCTGCATGACGCTCTCCCTGCATGAGTCAATGCCCCTCATTTCTCTTCTTGCCCCCACCCCCTCCTGGCTCTTTTGAGCATTTTCTGCACAGACAAATCCCCCTGCCTTTGGGTCTTCACTTGATATTTCCAGAAAGAAGAAAGGAAGGGAGGAGTGGGGGGAGAGATGAATGCACGCACTTAAGTCGTTCAGTCGTGTCCAACTCTTTCGACCCCATGGACTGTAGTCCGCCAGCCTCCTCTGTCCATGGGGTTCTCCCCTTTCCTTCTCCAGGGGCTCTTCCCAACCCAGGGATTGAACCCAGGACTCCCTCATTGCAGGCAGACTCTTTACCAACTGAGCCACCAGGGAAGCCCAGGGGTGAAGCAAGGAAGGAACCAAGTAGGGTAAAGCCCCACCCTCAGCTCGGTGCCCAGGCTCAGATGGGAGGCACATCTCTTTTAGGGGAGGGGTGGCAGCCTGGCAGCAGAAGCTGGGGCTTAGAAGACACTCAGCAGGCATTTGCCAGAAGCTTCCATCACATCTGGGGTGGCCCCTCCTGCAGCCTAGACGTGCAAGCGGATGGGGAGAGGTGCAAGGCTGGGAGCTGCTGGCTTCAGCACAGCCCCACCACAGTCTCACACCCCATTTCCTTCCGTCCTCTTTGAACAAGCCCGTGAGAAGCTGCTGGGGATCCCCAGGTGCCACTTGTGGGGCTGAGAAAGTTCTGGTTTGGGGTCAGCCGCCTACTGCCTCCTGGATGTTCTTAGTAAGCCTCTTCCTCTCCCAGAACCATCCAGAACTGTGCTGTCCCTGTGCAGGTACCGGGCTGGTCTGAGCTGAGCTGAGCTGTAAGTGCAAAACACACCCTGGGAAGTAAAGACAGTTCTTGTTCAGTTGCTCAGTCGTGTCCGACTCCTTGCAACCCTGTGGACTGCAGCACGCCAGGCTTCCCTATCCTTCACCATCTCCCAGAGTTTGCTCAAACTCACGTCCATTGAGTTGGTGATGCCATCCAACCATCTCTTCCTCTGTCGTCCCATTCTCCGGCCTTCAATCTTTCCCAGCATCGAGGTCTTTTCCAATGAGTTCGTTCTTCGCAACAGGTGGCCAAAGTATTGGAGTTTCAGCTTCAGTATCAGTCCTTCCAGTGAATATTCAGGACTGATTTCCTTTAGGATTGACTGGTTTGATCTCCTTGCAGTCCGAGGGATTCTCAAGAGTCTTCTCCAGCGCCGTAATACAAAAACATCAATTCTTCGGTCTTTCTTTATGGTTCAACTCTCACATCCATACATGACTACTGGAAAAACCATAGCTTTGACTGTACAGACCTTTGTTGGCAAAGTGATGTCCAGGTTTGTCATAGCTTTCCTTCCAAGGAATAAGTGTCTTTTAATTTTGTGGCTGTGGGGAAAAAAATGCAAAGTATCTCATTAGTAAATTTTATACTGATTTGTGTCGAAATGCTGCTTCAGATGTGTCAGTTAAATCAAATATATATTAAAACCAGTGTCACCCATTTCATTTCACTTTTTCTGTGTGGCTACTAGAACACCAACCAGACCATCCTAAAGGAGATCAGTCCTGAATGTTCATTGGAAGGACTGATGTTGAAGCTGAAACTCCAATACTTTGGCCACCTGATGCGAAGAACTGACTCATTTGAAAAGATCCTGATGCTGGGAAAGGTTGAGGGCAGGAGGAGAAGGGGATGACAGAGGATGAGATGGCTGGATAGCATCACCAACTCAATGGACATGAGTTTGGGTAAATTCTGGGAGTTGGTAATAGACAGGGAGGCCTGGCGTGCAGCAGTCCATGGGGTCGCAAAGAGTCGGGCATGACTAAGTGACTGAACTGAGCTGAACTGAACCAGAACATTTTAAATTATATGTGGGTCTTCCCTGGTGGTCCAATGGTTAAGAAATCTGCCTCCCAATGCAGGAGACACAGATTTGATCCTTGGTTGGGGAAATAAGATCCCACATGTGTACCGCAATTCCTGAGCCTGAGTGCCGCAGGCCAACGCAGCCAAATAAATAAATAAAAAGTACATATGTGGCTGCCATTCTGTTTGTACTGGAGGGAACTGTTCTGGAGAGTTCTAAGGCTTTGAGTGCTATATGAGTGTGATACCACCCCATATACACACACACAGTAAGGAGGATATTGACCTTGTTTTCTGGTTGACTGATGAGTTAAGGAAGCATGATATTAAGGTGGGGAGGGCCGGGCTGCCTGGGGAAACGGGCTTCAGGAGGATCTTGCTTAGCTAGGATGGGAAGGGGCTACTTGCCTTGCTCTCTTTGGGTCTCCCAGAGCCTGTCTGGGAAAGCCAGTGAGGATTGGAGCTGACTGGGTCCAGTTCTCAGAGTCTGCCTTCCCCAGAACCCCGACTCTGCAGAAACAGGGTCAGTGTCGATGACTTAACCTTCCGGTGGAGGTCCCTGACAAGGTCACTTCCTTCCTCAGCTTCCCGAGCTGAGATGCCGCCAGCAGCTCCAGCAGGTGCGCCCTGTCCGGCCCGGGCCCGGCCAGCGCCGGACTCACAGGGGCTGGAGGTGGTCACCGCCCATCAGCCCTAGACTCTTCATCCCCGAGGAGGCTCAGCTTGACAGATGCACTCCCCCAGGTCGCAGGGACCCAGGGGTGGCTGCAGGAAGTGGAGCCGCCCCTGGCGAAAAGCCCAGGACGGGGGTCAGGGAATCTGGGTGTGGGGCAGCGGGGTGGAGCCTCTGGGAATGGGGCTGGCTAGGGAGAGGGCCCTGGCTCGCCCTCGGGTCAGGACAGGCCCCTCTGAGCTGGTCACCGGGGCTCCAGGCCTCCACCTAGGAGCTGGCCACAGTCTGTCCTTCTCACGCAAATTTACCCCAAGGCTGTGGTCCTCTCCACCTTTTGAGCCAGGACTATCAAACTTCCAACAGGCTGGGTGGAACCGCTAACAGGGTGGTCACCCCTCTCCCCATACCCACACCCCCGCCCCCAGGGTCTCCCCTGCTGGACCCAGCCCTCCATTCTGTTCCCACTGTGCTATTTCAGCTCAGCTCACCCCTGTACTGGTGGCTCAGACAGCAAAGAATCTGCCTGCAATGCAGGAGACCCAGGTTTGATCCCTGGGTCAGGAAGATCCCCCAAAGAAGGGAATGGCAGCGTGCCTGGAGAATCCCATGAGCAGAGGAGCCTGGCGGGCCACAGTCCATGGGGGTCACAAGAGTCAGACATGACTGAGCGACTTTCTCCTTCACACCTGTACCTTTGTCCCCCGACCTTCCACAGCCCTCATCCATCCCAAGCCTCCCAGCTCTCCCACCGTCCCTCCTCCCTACATCCCCTGTGAGCTCTCCACCCACCGCCCCTCCACCAGACAGTCTTCTCAAAATGAGACTCTGCCCAAGACCCAGCCCTGCGTTCCCTCCTGGGGTACCTCCCTCAAATTCCAGAATGCCACCCGGCCCCCACCCCACTTGGTTGGCCTACAGGGAGTCTCGGTGCCAATTAGGAGAAGGTGCCTCCTGTGGTTGCAGGGGAGGGACGCGGAGGAAGTGGGGGTATGGCCCTCCACCCCACCCTCCAGTGGTTACAACACTGCCTGCCCTCTGTTCTTCACTGGCCGGACGTCCCCCTCTGACCATGAGGTCTGGCTGCACTGCTGGTCCGCAGGTGCTGGTCTCTGCTGCTTCCAGGATGAAGTGTCCACCGGATGACACAGTAGAATCAGGGATGTGCAGGCATTTGTGTGTGGACCAGTCTGGGAGGCCTGCTGTGTGACCAGGGCAAAGAGAGAAGTGGGGAAGGAGGAGGACCCGTGGAAATGGGGGGGGCAGGTGGGCAGCCGCCTAGAGGTCCTGAGAGCTCTGTTGAGATTGTGCAGAGCTAAGGCCAGTGGCCACTTAGACACAGATAAGCCAGAGACCCTGTTGGTTTCCTAGGGCTGCTGTGGCCACTGCTGAGCGCTGTGATGGATGGATGGAACCGTGTCCCCTGAAGTTCATCTGGTGAAGCCCTCATGCCAGGAGTTCAGGAACTGTTTAATGACAGAGCCTTTCAAGAGGGGTGTGCTCAGCCCCTCCGTCGTGTCCGACTCTTCACAACTCCATGGACTATAGTCCACCAGGCTCCTCTATCCATGGGATTATGCCAGCAAGAATACTGGAGGGGGTTGCCATTTCTTCCTCCAGGGGATCTTCCTGACCCAGGGATCGAACCCTCTTCTCCTCTGGCTCCTGCATTGGCAGGCAGATTCTTTACCACTGAGACACCTGGGAAGCCCCTTTAAAGAGGGGATTAAGGTTCAGTGAGGCCCCATGGGTGGGCCCTCATCTGTGTGCCTGGTATCCTGATAACTAGGGGGGATTTGACCCATGAAGAGACAGCAGGGATGCTGAGTACAAAGAGGAGACGATGGAAAGACACGGAGAGAGGACGGCCATCTACAAGCCAAGGAGAGAGGTCCCGAGAGAGCCCAGCCTTGTCAACACCTTGATCTGGGCCTTCCAGTCTCCAGAATTTCGAGAAAGAAATATGTGCTGTTTAAGGCCCTCAGGCAATGACATTTTCTTATGGGAACCTGAGCACACTAACACAGGGGCTTAGAACAGAAATGCATTGTCCACAGCTCTGGATGTCAGAACTCCGGAATCAAGGTGTCAGCAGGGCTCCGGTCCAGGCGTCTTTCTCAGCTGCTGGTGCTTCCTTGGCTATGGCAGCAGGACTCCAGTCTGCCATGGCATGCGTCTGTATTCAGATCTCTTCTTCTTATAAAGGCCTTGGTCATGTCAGATCAGGGCCCACCCTAATGGCCCCACCTTAACTTAGTTACCTCTGAAAAGACCCTATTTCTAAATAAGGTTACATTCTGAGGCCCTGGAGGTTAAGGCTTTGGCCTGGGAATTTGTGGAGACACAAATCAATCTGTTAAGGACTGAACTATGCCCCCCCCAAATTCATATGCTGAATGCCTAAGCCCCATGTGACTCTGTTTGGAGTTGACCATGTACAGAGGTAATTAAGGACATGTGAGGCCACGAGATGTGCGTGCTTAGTCACTACAGTCGTGTCTGACTCTTTGCGACCCCGTGGACTGTAGCCCACCAGGCTCCTCTGTCCATGGGATTGCCCAGGCAAGAATCCTGGAGTGGGTTGCCATTTCCTCCTCCAGAGGATCCTCCCGACCCAGGGATTGAACCCCCGTCTCCTGCATTACATAACAGAAAGGCCCAATCTGAGACACAGAGATCTCTCACTCGCCTGTCTGTCTGTCTGTCTCTCTTTTCACACACACTCAGAAAAAGGCTCTGGGAGGACAGAGCAGGAAGGCAGTGTCTCCAAACCAGAAACCAGCCCTGGCAGCACCTTGACCTCGGATTTCCGGGCTCCAGAACCGTGAGAAAATAAAATTTTGCTCTTTAAGCCTCTCATCCTGTGGTTGGTTTTTTTTTTTTTTCTTTTTATGGCAGCCCAAGCAGGCTAAAACAGAGCCCATAACAAAGCCTTGTAAGTCATTTTGTTACAAGTCACCGAAACTCAAATTAAACCACTTTAAACAAAAAGAAAAGGTCTTAGGTTGAGAACTAAACAGAGCGAGACCCAGGCACTACAGGACTCGAGTTTTCTCTCTGGCTGTGTTTTTCTTTCCCGATTTCGGCATCTGCCTCACCTGGCCCTGCTCTCCCCAAGGGGGCTCTGTCTGGGGTAATTCCGCACTAGCATGGGGGGCCGTGGCCACGCCAGGCCAGCTCTCTGCCCGCCCTGGCATCTTCTGTGGAAAAAAGTACCTCCTGCAGGAGGTCAAGGTGCTGAGGGGCTCAGTGGCCAAGACCACACTCGGGGTGGGGATAAGCATCTCAAAAAAAAGAACCTCAAAGTGATCACAGAACTGTGTTTTCAGATTGTGGTGCTTTTGAACTGTGGTGCTGGAGAAGACTCCTGAGAGTCCCTTGGACTGCAAGGAGATCAAACCAGTCAATCCTAAAGGAAATCAACCCTGAATATTCATTGGAAGGACTGATGCTGAAGCTGAAGCTCCAATACTTTGGCTATCTGATACAAAGAGCTGACTCATTGGAAAAGACTCTGATGCTGGGAAAGATTGAAGGCGGGAGAAGGGGCCAACAGAGGATGAGATGGTTGGATGGCATCTCTGACTCGATGGACCTGAGTTTGAGCAAGCTCCAGGAGATAGTGAAGAACAGGGAAACCTGGCGTGCTGCAGTCCATGAGGCTGCAAAGAGTCGGACTCGATTTAGTGACTGATTTGAACAGCAAGTAATCACAAAGGGACCTGGGAGCCAACTGAAAGAGCGCCTAATGGCCCAAACTGGAACAAATTGGGCAAGAAAATAAATAACCTAGTCTTAGATTATAACCCCAAGTAGAACATAAAGAAGCATGAGTCCTTAGTCATAGAAATAAATGATGGAATGAATAAATAAATAAATGTGAGGAAAGGGACGAATCTCTCACACAGGATTCTAGGTAATTTACATAGCTGCTCTGCCCTCGAGGAGATGGGCACAGCTCCCTCCTCCTCGGGGGTCAGCTTCACAGTGACTTCCTTCCAGAGACCCCAGTGTGGGAAGCAGAAGATAACTTTTTTTTTTTTTGGTCAGGAGAAACCTGACCAACATTATCGCAGTCAGGTTATAAATGTCCACGTCAAATGGGATGTTGACAGCAAGTGCCCTTGGTACAATGTGATGGAAATGAAATTTTCCCTCTGTGGTCATCCCTCCCAAATCCCATAACCCCGGTGTAATCACAAGAAAAACATCTCTGAAATCCTGGTTGACATCTTATGAAACACTCCACCGAGTCATCCTCAAATATCAAGGTCGTACAAACAAGGAAAGTCTTAAGAAACCGACACAGCGGAGAGGAACTCAGGTTGCCGTGACAACTGAACCCGATGTGGTGTCCTGGGAGGGATCTTGGAATGCGGAAAACTAAGGGAATCTGAATAAAGCATGCAACTTTGTGAAAAATAATCTGCCAGTATAGATTCAATTATTGTGACAAATGTACCCCGCTGATATCAGGTGTTAAGAATAAGAGGCACCATGTCGAGTTTACAAGTGCTCTCTAGATGGTCTTCATAATAATTCTGAAGCTGTCCTCAAATAAAAGGGTGATTTAAAAGTTTAAATAATAGGGGGACCAGTGAGATTCTGTGAGGGTTAATTTTATGTGTCACCATGATTGGCCATGAGGTACCCAGACCAAACAGCCTTTCCGGTGTGTCTAGGAGGGTGTTTCTGGATAAGATTACCACTTGAATCAGTGGACTCTGTCAAGGCAATGTCCCTCGCCAGTGGGAGGTGGGCATCATACAATCCACAAAAATGACCCAAGAGCTTCCCCGTGTGCCCTGAAGGAGACGGTCATCTGCAGAGCTGCCGGGCTGGAACTGCTGACAGTCAAACAGTTCATCCTGTGATCAGCTGAATTACAACGCAAATTGAACTCTCAGCCTCAAAGGGCAGCTCCTGTCAAAGTCCGGACATTAAAACCGCGCTGCACACCGAAATTTAACATGACGTCGTTAACCAAATACGTGCCTGTGCGTGCGCATGCTCAGTCGCGTCTGACTCTAGACTATAGCCCGCCACGTATCTCTATCCGTGGGATTTTCCAGGCAAGAGTACTGGGATGGGCTGCCGTTTCCTCCTCCAGAGGATCTTCTCTGACCCAGGGATTGAACCCGTGATTCCTGCAGCTCTGACATGCGCAGGCAGATTCTTTATCACAGAACCACCTGGAAAGCCCCAGTATAAAGTAAAATGTTTCAAAAACAAAACAAAAAACTTGTTAATGTTAAATGTAGAGCTTGAGTTACATAATTGTTTTAGATGACAATTGGAGATCACTATATACATTAACATATTTTGATATTGCACACTGTTTTAGTAAATAAAGATACATTTGGGCTTCCCCGATGGCTCAGCGGTAAAGAATGCGCCCCCAAGGCAGATGACAAGGAGATGCAGCTTCCATCCCTGGGGTTGGGAAGATCCCCTGGAGAAGGAAATGGCAACCCACTCCAGTGTTCTTGCCTGGAGAATCCCATGGACAGAGGAGCCTGGCGGGCTACAGTCCAGAGTTGGACGCGGCTGAGCAACAGAACACACATTCTTTTTTATGGTTGCGCTGGGTGTTGGCTGCCGTGTGCAGGCTTTCTCAAGTTGCAGCGAGCAGAGGCTACTCTCTAGTTGCAGTGTACCGGCTTCTCGTTGCAGTGTACCGGCTTCTCATTGCAGTGGCTTCTCCTGTTGCAGAGCACGGTCTCTAGGAACAAGGGATCAGCAAACAGGCTTAGTTCCTCTGAGGCAGATGAAATCTTCCCTGACCAGGGAAGGAACCCATGTTCCCCACATTGGCAGGCGGAGTCTTAACCACTGGAGGACCAAGGAAGTCCCAAAAAAGTAATAAAGTGAAGGTGTTGACCGTGGGGCATGAGGATGTGAGGAGAGACCCTGATGAACTGGGAACACGGAGCCTCAGATTCTGGTGGTCTTCTCTCCCAGTAGCAGGGTCTGCCCACCTTGCAGGGCTGTTGGCCTCTCCAGGGTAGGAACCCAACTTTCTACCTCTGTCTGCGGAGATGAAAACTGCTGGCTTCCTGAGGCAGGTGTCATGCAGGACAAGGCTGACTCTCCTCAGGACCCATCTCATCACCCCTCTTTGCTTCTAGACCTATTTTTTGTTGTTGTTAGTCTCTCAGTCATATCGACCCCATGGACCCCTGCCAGGCTCCTCTGTCCACGGGATTCTCCAGATAAGCATACTAGAGTGGGTTGCCACGCCCTCCTCCAGGGGATCTTCCCTACCCAGGGATCGAATCTGGGTCTCTTTCATTGCCAGCAGATTCTTTACCATCTGAACCACCAGGTAAGCCCGTTACTAGAATCTAGTCCCAGGAGGACCCTAAAGTGAAGTACAAAGCATGGCTCAGGAAGGGGGAGCCCTGTTTGCAAGAGAACTATGTGAGTTTCCTAACTCACAGACAGAAACCAGGAGACACGTGTGGGAATCGATACTAGGGGTATGGGGTATGGGGTATGGGTATGGGTATGGGGTTGGTTAGGCTGACTTTTTTGGCGTGGACTCACTCTGTGGAAGTTCTACACTCATAGAGCAGCTTGGAAAGTTAGAAAGGGCTCTGATGGCTCCAACATGGACCCAAAGGTGGTCCAACCTGAGTGAACGGCACCATTCCTTGCTTGAATGTACAGAGAGGGGCTCAAAGCCCTAGGGAGACTGGGAGGTTAGAGTGGCTTTATCACTGAAGATCTACTCACCTGCAGTGGGAGGGTCCAGAAGGCACTGTGAGGAATCATTTGCTGACGGGAGTCCAGCCGTCCCAGCTGGGCTCTGTGATTGCCCTACTCTGTAGATCAGGCCTCCCGGGAACTGGGGTCACTGAGATGGGAAATCTAAATGCAAGGGGAGGGTTGGGCCACGGGATTCCCGGGGCCAAGTGGCACTCACCCACCAAAGGCAGGAGGTGGTGGACGCAGTGTCAAAGCCGCGGTGAGGATGGTCTGACTTGTGCAGACCTCCGGGTGATGATCCTGGAGAATCCAGCGTATCATGAACTAGTTGCTTTTTCTGATGCACGGCATATATCCAGCCAAGAGATCTGAAATCTAGTTTTGTGGAAAACATAAACAGGTTTTGTGAGGGCAAACAGTTGACTGAAGAATTAATACCTAGAGTCACGACATCCTTTCTGTCTTGGAATATCTTCAGTTTGCCTTCCATGATAATGTCTATGATAAACAGAAAATGAGTTGTTGAGAGTCATTATAGCCTCTTAAAGAAAAATTTCTCCTTTCAGCTGTCTCCCATATACTGGGTACAATTTCCGACCATATACTGTAATAAGAAGGAAAGCCTTCTAAAAACTCTGTGGAGGCATGGGTCAGCAGTGGGCTGCCCTGGGGATGGGGCCACTGGTGGCAGCAGTCTTGGGAGGTACAGGGATCGTGATGTTTCTAGAAGGGAAACAGGCAGGAAGCCTGCTCAGTTCTTACTTGGTCTCTGTAAACAGAGCATTTCTGGGTCAAGGGAACATATGACTGAGCACAGAGTCCCGGCCCCTCAGTGGATTCCCAGACTTGGGGCAGTTTACAGACCCAGGACCCCTGAATGAAGGCGAGGCCAGGTGCCTGCACGTTACTGAAATGTATCAGGTTAGGTTTCCTCCTTCCTTCCTTCCTTCCATCCCTAGACCACTGCACCCTGGGGAAAAGGGGAAAACTGGACCTTTTGAGGCTACTGGACACTGGTTCTGGACTGACTCCAGGAGACCCCAGATGTCACCAGGGCTCTCCAGTCAGAGTAGGGTTCATGGAGGTCAGGTGGTCAATGGAGCTCTAGCTCAAGTCTGTCTCACAGTGGGTCCCCAAGCCCTTCTTGTGGTCATTTTCCCATTCTGTGCGTAATTGGAAAACACACATTCAGCGGCAGGCAGAGTTCCACATTGGTTCTCTGATCCGTGGAGTGACGGCTCTGACGGTGGGAAGGGCCAAGTGGAAGCCCCTAGAACATACTCTGCCCAGGACAGTCTTGAACCCTGGAGGGATGCAGAGATGTATGCCATCATCAAAGACTTGAACAATGCCAGCTGGCAATGCCCACCGCATCCCAATTAGCTCATCTATTTGGCCTGTGCGAAGACAGGTGGATCTTGAGAATGACCGAGAATTGTCATTGGCTTAACCAGGTGGTAACTCCAATCACAGCTGCTGCACCAGGTGTGGCGTCATTGCTTGAGCAAACTGACACTTCCCCTGGCACCTGGCATGCAGCTACTGCTCTGGCAAACGTCTTTCCCCTCATCTCTGTCCATGAGGCTTAGCAGAAGCCAGATGCTGTCAGCTGGCAAGGCCATGCACGCCGCACTGCCCTGCCTCGGGGGTGAATCAGCTCTCCCACATCGGCCATCATTTAGTTCACAGGGAGCTCAGCCGCTTTTCCGTCCACAGGCATCACCCTGGTCCAGTATACGGATGACATTATGCCGACTGAGGAGCTTCCCCGGGGGTGCTAGTGGACCAGAGCGTGTCTGGAAAGCAAGAGGTACCTTAGAGGGTCTCTGAGTTCAGTGTTTACGAAAAACTGAAATGGCCCCCATCCAGGCAGGACCACCAGTGGCCCAGACCCTTTAAGAATGAAGGTTTGGTCACCCCACCATATAAAGAACCACAACCAGCTAAGGGGCTTACAGAAGGTAAGGAGAAAAAAGAACAGGTTGTGGAAGTAGGTCATTGTAAACACCAGCTGTGATCACATGACCCATTACAGAAACAAGGAGTGTTATTATTACCAGTACTTCCTCCCTATTTTGCTGTGAATATGTGTGTGTTTTCTTCCCTCTCTTATTCCCTTATCATATAAGATATATTGACTTTGTATCATAGTAGTTAAATATTGTTCATTTTACATCAGAGTATGTTCGTAACAGGACATTGAGGAAAGGATACATCAGTTAAGGACCTTACCTCCACTTCTAGGGAAAGAGTTAGTGTTTTTCTGTTGTACACAGGATACTTATATCGTTAGGCAGAATTATGACCTTGTTCTAACTTATCTGGAGATAAAGTAGGGTTTTAGGAGGTTTGTGTGGTGCCAGCTTGACAAAGAATGGACTTGTGTTGGTTAATTCTGGGTCAACTTGACTGGCGCAGAAGGTGCCCAGATTAAACATCGTTTCCGAGCATGTATGTGAAGGTGTTTCTGGATGAGATCAGTATTTGAATCAGTAGACTTGGTAGAGAAGTTGCCCTCGATGTGGGTGGGCATCATTCAGTCTATTGAAGGCCTGAATAGAAGAGAAGGTGGGTGGCGGAGGGGTTTCTCCTCTTTTTTTTCCCTGCTTCACTGTTGATTCCTGCCATCTCCTGCCCTCAGGCTGGGATTCACACCATCGGCTTCCTGGTTCTCAGGTGTTCAGATTCAGACTGAACTGCATCACCAGCTCCCCTGGGCCTCTAGTACATGGTGGGATTCCCCAGCCTCCAAAACTGAGTGAGCCAGGTCCTCATGAGAAATCCCCTTTGACGTACACAAATATCCTATTGGCTCTGTTTCTCTGGAGAACACCAATACAGCTCCTTAAAGGAACACTGGATGCGCAGGCACTGTGCCTGCACAATCTTAAATCTCACATCAAAACACATTCGGGGTCCTAGATGGGCATAAGATTCAAATACATATGAATATGTATAATATCTTATATATATATATTATCTGTATATTTTAACAAAGATAGAAAGTACAACTAAGAAGGTTGTGGTAGATATTTATATAATCTTTCAATAAAGTGTTTCCTGAATATCACTTTTAAGGGCAAAACCCATAAAAGATATCTCCTACTACATAAAATTTTAACCTCTGCCTAGGGCTGATAGGCACATGAAAAAATGCTCAACATCGCTAATTATTAGAGAAACACAAGTCAAAACTATAATGAGGCATACCTCACACCAGTCTGAGTGACCCTCATCAAAAAGTCTACAAAAACAAGTTCTGTAAAGGGTGTGGATAAAAGGAAGCCCTCCCGCACCGTGAGGGGAATGTAAGTTGGAGCAGCCATTATGGACCACAGTGTGGAGTTTTCTCAGAAAATGAAAAACAGAGCTACCACGTGATTCAAACAGAGACACGCACCCGCTATGTTGATAACAGCTCTATTCACAATGGCTAAGACGCAGAAACAAGCCAACTGTCCATCAACAGAGGAACGAATAAAGAAGACGTGGCACAGATAGACAACTGAATACTACTCAGGCGATGGCACCCACTCCAGTCCTCGTGCCTGGAGAATCCCATGGACAGAGGAGCCTGGTGGGCTGCAGTCCATGGGGTCGCACAGAGTCAGACACGACTGAAGCAACTTATAAGCAGCCGCAGCCATAAAAAAGCATGGAATACTGCCATCTGTACAACACGGATGAGCCTAGAGCTTATCATACTAAGTGAAGTAAGTCAGAAATAGAAGGACAAATATCGTATGCAATCACTTATTTGCAGAATCTAAAATATGCCCCAAACGAACCTGTCTACAAAACAAAAACAGATCACAGACATCGAGAACAGGCTTGTGGTTGCCAAGGGGGCGGGAGTGGGGGAGGGGTGGACTCGGAGTTTGGGGTTAGAACATGCAAACTATTATATAGAGAATGGATAAAAAACATGGTCCTACTGTGTGTCACAGGGAACTATATTCAATATCCTGGGATAAACCAGAATGGAAAAGAACATAAAAGAGCACATATGTGTGTGTGTATATATATATATATATATATGTAGATAGATAGATATCTGAGTCAGTTTGCTACACAGCAGAAATTAACATAATGTTGTAAATCAGCTATACTTCAATAAAAAATTTATGTAACCTTTGTGTGGCTAATAAGAAAAAATAATATACATACTAATAAAAAGCAAATAATTATCTCATATATATTGTATTCCAGGCACTGTTATAAGCATGTTGTTAACTCATACAATCCTCATAACAAGCCTAGAGAGTGTTAATATTTCCCCCAATTATAGATGAAAAGGGCTTCCCAGGCGGCACTAGTGGTAAAGAACCCGCCTGCCAACACAGGAGATTACAAGAGATGTGAGTTTGATCCCTGGATCAGGAAGATTCCTTGGGAGTAGGAAATGGCACCCCACGCCAGTATTCTTGCCTAGAAAATTCCACGGGCAGAGGAGCCTGGAGGCCTGCAAAGAGTCCATGGGGCTGCAAAGAGTCAGACACAACTGAGCGAATACACAACCACAGATGAAAAACAAAGGCTCCGGTAGATAAAGGATGAACCCAGAGATACACAGTTAGGAGGTGGTAGGGCAGTGTGACCAAGTCTTAACCACAAAAGAGACACATATCACAGACCGGGAAGCCTGAGAACATTTTGTGAAACACACAGAGAGCAAAGATGAATATCTTTATGATGGTAACACACGTAGGCACTCTCATCAATAGAGAAAGAAAAAAAGACAAACACTTTAATAGAAAAACAAGCAAACAAAGCAAGTCAAAAACGCAATCCACAAAGGAAGTAATTCAGTCAATGCCTATAAAAAAGATTCAACCCCACCGGTTATCAAAGTGGCAAATTCATATGGGCACCTTTCCACCTTATCAAACTGACTGTTTCGAATTCATTCCCGTGGGGTATGGATTGCCAGTTGGGTTCTTTGGGAAGCAGGGTCTGAGATGGAGTTAGATGTTTCTTAGGGACTGGCCTTGGGATTGATATCTATGGATGGGAGGGGAGGGCAGCGCAGGGCAAAGGAAGGGAGAGACTGCAATGCAGACCAGGTGGTGGCTCCCATGGGGTGTGCATGAAGTGCCCGTAGGGTGTGCGTGAACTGCCCGTGGGGTGTGCGTGAACTGGAATTGTCCCCAGAGAGTAGTCCTGAGTTGGGTGGAGTCAGCTGACCTTATAACCCCAGCAGCTGGGATGACAGTCCTTCCAGGAAGAGGTATCTGGGTGACTCATCACAAAAAACAGTAAAATTCATATTAAAGGTTGGTTAAAAAATACAGCCCACTTCTCCAGACCCCATGAGAGTGGTGCAAAGGCAGCTCTCCGTCATTCTTTTAGGACCTCCAGGCCTCCCTCCCTCGCCTCCAGGCTCTGCTCTCACATCCCCCTCGTGCCATCTGGTTTGGAGACCACCAGACCCCGTATCCAGTGGTCTGCTGCTGGAGGGTTCGTACCAGCTTGCAAGAGTCAATTGTTCCATTTTTAGGCATGTTGCAAGCTAGTTGTTAAACCACTTGTAACTTGAAACAAGACGTGGTAAGGATATTTACACCATGGAAATGGGCTATTGCTACAAATCAAGCCGAAAGAGAGTGTTTTCATCCCTATTCTCCTGATTCTCCAAAGAAGCCCAGAACTCCTGGGTCGTCTCGTAGGAGTGTGGTCCCGGCAAGGTTAAGGTCCAGAGGGCCCAGTGAGAGGAGTGGAGGAGGGATGGAAGATGGGTTTGGGTTAGCAGATAGCAGAATCTGATGGTGAGTATCTCTCCCATGCAAGTTCTCCCCATCTTCTTGGTCTGTGTCCAGAAAGACCCGCTCTTGGTAGCATCCTTATTAACAATAAAATGCTGTTTATTTTATTGTTATAAACAATAACAATATTGTTTATAGTTATTTGAAAATGACCAAAATTTTTGTTACACAAAAAACAAAAAAAAATAAATTTTTTGTATTTACTTTCAGGTTATCATCCCTGCAGAGAAGGCAATGGCACCCCACACCCCACTCCAGTACTCTTGCCTGGAAAATCCCAGGGACAGAGGAGCCTGGTGGGCTGCAGTTCATGGGGTCGTTAAGAGTTGGACATGACTGAGCGACTTCACTTTCACTTTTCACTTTCATGCACTGGAGAAGGAAATGGCAACCCACTCCAATGTTCTCGCCTGGAGAATCCCAGGGACGGGGGAGCCTGGTGGGCTGCCGTCTATGGGATCGCACAGAGTCGGACACGACTGAAGCGACTTAGCAGCAACAACAGTATCATCCCTGCCACCTTCCCCCAATCCTCCAGCTCCTGCCTGTGCTCTCTGCAAATCCCTGGTCCAGCTTACCAGCCAGCTCCTAGAGATCTTCACCTCTAGTTCATTGTCACTCACTCTAAGCACCTCAAGTTCTGGTTCTGGGTGATCTGAAATCCACAGAGACAATGTCTCCCCTTCGACCTCCACTCCTCTAATGATCTCACCTCCCACTCCCCTTTGGCCACACTCTCTCTGTCCAAGGCAGTGGCCACACGTGCTAGTCAGTGTGATTCCAAAGACCTAGTATGGAAAAAAATGCAAAACATCTCACTAATAATTTTTGAGGCCTCAGTCTCAGAAAGTATTTCCACTTGTATTGGAGTATAACGTACAAATAAGAATTATATATGTTTACAGTGTCCATGTGACATTTTGATATAAGCATACATTGTGAAATGTTTACTATAATCAAGCTAACATATTAAATAGTTTTGGGTGTGCATGTGATGAGAACATTTGAGATCTACTCTCTTAGCAAATTTCCAGTATACAATATAGTATTGTTAACTAAGTCAGACTTACTCGTCATGCATAACCGAAACTTGATATGACCAATATGTCCCTATTTACCCCACTCCTCAGCCCCTGATAACCACCCTTTACTCTCTGCTTCTATGAGTTGAGCTTGTTCAGATTCCACAAAGAAGTGAGTTATTGCAGTATTTGTCTCTCTATGCTTGGCTTTTTTCACTTAGCATATATACACATATACACACATATATAGATATTTGTATATATTATTTTAGTCTCTAAGTCATGTTCACATCCTTTGTGACCCCATGGACCATAGCCCCCCAGGCTCCTCTGTCCATGGAACTTCCCAGGCAAGAACACTGGAGTGAGTTGCCATTCCCTTCCCCAGGGGGTCTTCCTGCCACAGATCAAACCTGCAGCTCCTGCTTCGGCAGGTGGGTTCTTTACCACTTGAGCCACCTGGGAAGCATTTTTTTTTTGGGGGGGGACCATTTTTTTGGGGGGGGGAGCATTTTTTACAGTGACCGTACCAATTCATGTTTCCACCAACAACGCATGCCAACAACTTTCATGTCTGCTGAGCTCTACACGCCATTAATTCTTCTTCCTGATTTTTAGTTGCCCCTCCCCCATCCGAGGTCCTGGCTCCCTTCCTCCCCGACTGGGGTTCCATAAGCTGTCACTGCAGCTCCCGCCTTACCTCGGGTAGGTTTTCAGCTCCCTCGCCTCCCTCTCACTTTATTGTATTTGCCTGGGAAAACCTTGAACTTGGTTAAACCATGGCAGCGCCTGTTAAGCTGAAGGAGGATAAAGGGAAACTTGCAAACATGGTGACTGGTCTCACTTTAATTCCCACACAACGATCTCAAATACACCCTTAGTGCAGGCTGGCAAGCCTGTCTACTCCGTTCTCCCCAAAGCCCCAACAGCTCCTTCCTCATTTCAAGACACTGCTTCCAGCTGATGAGCTTGTTTCCCTTTTTCACTGAGAAAGGGAAACCATCCAGGAACATCAACACAGTCCCTTCCACATCTGCCCAGCTGCCTGCCCTACGGCACCCTGGCTGTGCCCTAAGGCCAACCCCCACCCCACTTAGGTGCCAGCTCCTCAGACTTCAGCAACTTCCCACCAGCCCTCATTCCCCTCTCTATTGGATAGCTCCCACTATTTCCCATTGAAACAAACAAGAAAAGAAACTCATCACTCCTCATTCCACTTTCCTCCTCCTTTCAGGAAGACTTGGAAAGTATTGATTTTTGCTATTTCCTATTTCTTTTCTCCCATTTTCTCTTGAGCCCATTTTAAGAGGGTAGAGCATCTGCCTACAATGCGGGAGACCCGGGTTCAATCCCTGGGACAGGAAGATCTCCTGGAGAAGGAAATGGCACCCCACTCCAGTACTCTTGCCTGGGAAATCCCATGGATGGAGGAGTCTGGTGGGCTACAGTCCATGGGGTCGCAAAGAGTCGGACACGACTGAGCGACTTCACTGTCACTTTCATCTCTTATCACTGCAGGAAACCACTCCAGAGGCTCCTCTGTTTCACCTGGGATAAAAACTCAGTCCTTACAGTGGCCAACAAGACCTGCATGATCCCTGCTCTCCTGCCATCATTGCCCCTCAGCAGCCACTGTTCCAAGGAGCAGCCACGCCAACTATTTTGTGGCTCAGATCAGGGAGAACCTGGAGAATATATGTGGACCACAGAAGCAAGAGACTTCCAGAAAAACATCTATTTCTGCTTTATTGACTCTGCCAAAGCCTTTGACTGTGTGGATCACAACAAACTGTGGAAAATTCTGAAAGAGATGGGAATACCAGACCACCTGACCTGCCTCTTGAGAAACCTATATGCAGGTCAGGAAGCAACAGTTAGAACTGGACATGGAACAACAGACTGATTCCAAATAGGAAAAGGAGTACGTCAAGGCTGTATATTGTCACCCTGCTTATTTAACTTATCTGCAGAGTACATCATGAGAAACGCTGGGCTGGAAGAAACACAAGCTGGAATCAAGATTGCCGGGAGAAATATCAATAACCTCAGATATGCAGATAACACCACCCTTATGGCAGAAAGTGAAGAGGAACTAAAAAGCCTCTTGATGAAAGTGAAAGAGGAGAGTGAAAAAGTTGGCTTAAAGCTCAACATTCAGAAAATGAAGATCATGGCATCTGGTCCCATCACTTCATGGGAAATAGATGGGGAAACAGTAGAAACAGTGTCAGACTTTATTTTTTGGGCTCCAGAATCACTGCAGATGGTGACTGCAGCCATGAAATTAAAAGACGCTTACTCCTTGGAAGAAAAGTTGCAACCAACCTAGATAGTATATTCAAAAGCAGAGACATTACTTTGCCAACTAAGGTCCGTCTAGTCAAGGCTATGGTTTTTCCTGTGGTCATGTATGGATGTGAAAGTTGGACTGTGAAGAAGGCTGAGCACCGAAGAATTGATGCTTTTGAACTGTGGTGTTGGAGAAGACTCTTGAGAGTTCCTTGGACTGCAAGGAGATCCAACCAGTCCATTCTGAAGGAGATCAGCCCTGGGATTTCTTTGGAAGGAATGATGCTAAAGCTGAAACTCCAGTACTTTGGACACCTCATGCGAGGAGTTGACTCATTGGAAAAGACTCTGATGCTGGGAGGGATTGGGGGCAGGAGAAGGGGACGACTCAGGATGAGATGGCTGGATGGCATCACCGATTCGATGGACAGGAGTATGGGTGAACTCTGGGAGTTGGTGATAGACAGGGAAGCCTGGCGTGCTGCAGTTCATGGGGTCGCAAAGACTCAGACATGACTGAGCAACTGAACTGAACTGACTGACAGGACTCCTTCCTCCTGGCTACCAACAGGACCCAGAAAACCTACAGCTCTTCCTCCATATACTAGAGGCAGTCTTGAGAGTCAAAGATGAGAGCAGGAAGATACCTGGTTGGTCAAGCATTTCAGCCTAAGAACAATGAGTTTCTCAAAAAAAAAAAAAAACTTTACGTTAAAATCATTAGACTAAGGTTACTAGAATGGACTCCTGCTTTCCCCCCTCCTTATTACCCAGCAGATGGTATCTCTCAAGAACGATGAGATTAATTAAGTAGGAAAATAAAGAAGCTCTGCTTTCTTTGCACATCTGATGTACCGTGACTGGTTTTCTGACCCTCCTACATGCACACAAACACACAGAAAAAAAGGTGACGAAACTCAGACCAAAACATTACCAGCGGCTATGGATGAGAGGACACTGGGAGTGATGAAGATTTTCTTCTTTATGTTTCTGTTATTTTCTGATTCTTTTTCATTGAGTGTGAACTCATTTTATAATTGGAAGAGTACTTTCAACTTCAAAAGAAGATGAAAACTTCCACTCATAGACAAGATGGAGTAATAGAGAATGGATTTATCCTCCTACTTGAAACAACCAAAATAAACTGGACCAAATAAAAGAAATGAGAGTCCTCAACTCACTGGGTATTAGGAAACAGAACACACTAATCTTTGAGAATGTGAAGACAAATGAAGTGAACCCCACAGTTACCCTAGAATTCTGCACCCCCAAAAATAGGTTTTTAATAAAAGCGAAATAAAGATGATTTCAGACATTCACACATGCTTAACGTATTTACTAGCAGGTCTTTACTATAGGACATGTTAAAGGATGTCACTTATGCAGAAGGAAAATGACATCAGGTAAAAATATGGATTTACAGAAAGGAATGAAGAGCACTGGGAATGTCAGCTACGTGGGTTTGCCGTTTTTCCTTACTATTTAGATTTTTTTAAGTATAATGTATCATCTACACAAAATCAAAATGATGTGTTGTAGGATTTTATAATATGTAAATAAAATGTGTGACGGCTTCCCTGGTGGCTCCACCTGCCAAGGCAGAGACAAGGGTTCGACCCCTGATCTGGAAAGATCTCACAAGCTGTGGAACAACTAAGCCCGTGAGCCACAACTACTGAGCCTGTGCTCCAGAGCCCGGGAGCTGCGGCTACTGAGCCTGAGCACCCAGAGTCGGTGCTCGGCACCAAGAGAAGCCACCGCAGAGAGAAGCTCACGCACCGCAACGAAGCGTAGCCCCCACTCGCTGAAGCTCGAGAAAGCCCAAGCAGCAGTGAAGACACATCACGCCAGAAATAAATAAAACAAAACTGTATAAAAAAAAACACAAATAAATAAAGTGGCTTCCCCAGTGGCTCAGTGGTAAAGAATCTGTCTTTAATGCAGGAGGCCTAAGTTCAATCCCTGGGTCGGGAAGATCTTCTGGAGAAAGGAATGGCACCCCACTCCAGTATTCCGGCCTGGAAAATCCCATGGACAGAGGAGCCTGGTGGGCTACAGTCCACGTAGTCGCAAACAGTCAGATACAAGACTGAGCAACTAACACACACTCCAGTATTCCTGCCAGGATAATCCCATGGACAGAGGAGCATGGCCAGCTGCAGTCCACAGGGTTGCAGAGTTGGATACTACTGAGCAATTGAGCGTGCATGCACTTAGACACTGGATGGTTCCAAGAAATAAAAGATCAAACGTCTTGAAAAACAAAGCAGCTGTCTCAAAATGGAATAGATAACCTGAATAGGTTTATCTATTATCTCATTACCTTAACCTATTAAAGAAATACATTTATAGTGAAAATTTTTTCCTCAGGGAAAGCTCCAGGCTCATATGTCCTCACTGGTGAATTCTACTAAACATTTAAGAAAGAAATAATACTCATTCTACCGAAACTCTTTCAGAAAATTGAAAAAGAGTATTTCCCAACTCATATGAGACCAGCATTACCTTGGTACGAAAACCACGATTTGTTTTTTAAAGGAAGGAAAGAAGAAAGCAAAGGAAGAAAAGGATAGATCATTTTTTCTCATGCATATGGACACCAAAACGCAAACAAAATTGCAGTAGCAAACGGAACCAATGACATATAAGCAGGATGGTGCATTGTGAGCAGGTGGGGCTAATCCCAGGAAACACTGCTATTGATAAATGCACCAAATTGGATGAATCTCAGAATCACGATGCTGAGTGACAGAAAGCAGATGTCCAATGAGCACACCTTGCATGATTTCATTTGTATAGGAATCTAGGACATGTGTGTAACATACAGGCACAGGAAGCAGCCCAGCTGTTGCCTGGCGGGGGGGGGGGGGGCTTTGGGGAAGCAGGAGGGAGGGCTCCGAACAGGAAACTCCGGGGGTGCCCGGTCTGCCTGATCTGGATGATAGCGAAGATTTCGTGGGTGGGTGTCTCTGTCAGAACTTCTCAAATCGTACGCCTTAGTTACTTGCAGTTAACATCAGTCCGTTGTGTGCCCAGTCACTGCAGTCGTGTCCGACTCTTTGCCACCCTGGACTGTAGCCCACCAGGCTCCTCTGTCCATGGGATTCTCCCGGCAAGAATACTGGAGTGGGTTGCCATGCCTTCCTCCAGGGGATCTTCCCGACCCAGGGATCGAATCCGCGCCTCCTGTGTCTCCTGCATTGCAGGCAGATTCTTTACCGCTGAGCCACCAGGGAAGCCCCTTGTTTTAACAATCCCCCCCAAAAAAGATTCTAACACCCACAGATGTTTGCCAGCCCCTTGCATGGGTCTGCAGTGTTGTCCCCTGCCTGCAGTGTGGAAATAAACTCTCCCCCAGGGGTGGCTCAAAGGAGGAGCCAGAGGAGGGCAATGCTCAACAATAAAAGCAAGAATTGCTTTCCCGGCAGCATCTCAGGCAGGAATCACGGGCCAGGGGTGTGGACACTGGGGAAGCGTGGGAGGAAGATGGGTTTCCGGGAACCGCTGGTGCCCAGTGGGTACCAGACAGCCTCAGCCAGACCACATGGAGCTGGTTTCTACTTTCAGAAGGAAGAGAAGGCCTCCTGTTGATAGCAGAGCCACTAGGCTTTCCCTGCCTTTCTCAAATGCTTTCGAGTGGCAGGAGGAGGCAATGAGAGGCTGGAAGGAGTGCCCTGTGCCCACCTATGAGAGCAGAAGACGGCAGCCTGGGAGAGACGGCAGGAGAGCAGGACAGAGTTGGGGGCTTCCCCAGCGGCTCAGCCGTAAAGAATCCACCTCAATGCAGGAGATGCAGGTTTAATCCCTCGATCAGGAAGATACCCTGGAGATGAAAATGGCAACCCACTCCAGGGTTCTTGCCTGGAGAATCCCATGGACAGAGGAGCCTGGCAGGCTACAGTCCATGGGGTCTCAAAGAGTTGGACATGACTGGAGTGACTTAGCACACGCAGGCAGGAGGGAGTCGACCGCAGATGTCAGTGACCAGCCGGAGGACCCCCACCATGGGGCAGGTGCCAGGATACTCTGCTGTCTGGCAGCCACTGGCCACCCTGCAGCAGAGAAGCTGGGAGCAGAGTCTAGCTCACACTGTCGTCTCCTACAGACCCGACTCCTTGGAAAGTGCTGCGTCCCTAGCTTGGACATGGTCTGCTGTTGCCCTTGACACAGGAAGACTGGCGCGTCACAGGAACATCTTGGACTTTGCACGGACAGCCAGGGCTTTAGATTCCAACATAATCATTTACAGGCTCAAAGGAAGTTTACCTTTGGGACCCCTGGTTCACATGGGCCGGCCCAGGGCCTGGGACCTCACCTTGTATTCTAAAGTGTATTCTTTCCCTTCCAGGATCCACCCTAGGTTGAAAGCTTCAGGATTCATAAAACTGGATGCACCCCTGAGAGGTGCCTGGGTCTATGGCATGGGGACAGTCATTACCATCTCGCAGGGTTGTTCTAAGGATTTAATGAGGTTGTGAGCAAGGGCCCTGCACCCAGAGGGCAGCTGAGCCTGGCTGTGTGGTGTCGTTACCAGAGCGTCTTGCATCACCCCTGACCACAAGGATCTGACTCATTCAAATTGCTCTCTAAAACTTAGGGCTCCGGAGAGAAACTCATGTTGCCAGTACATCTTGGCAGCTTTTGGAAGCACACCATTTCAATATTTAGACATTGCGGTTTTCCGATTGGTGCTAGGATGAAAATAATAAAAACTCAGCCTGCAAAGGGAGAAGAATAGAAATCAGCAGATTTATTATTTCACAGATTGTTCCTCCTAGGTAAACACGCCTAATAATATCTGCTTAACGAGTGAACGCTGCATTGTCTTTGGGGCCTCGGGCTCCACAGATATACTGTGTGTCTGCTGCACCCCACACCTGCCCATCTCAGGGTGCTTCGCTGATCATTAAGTGGGCAGAGGTAACTAGGCATCTAATAGGCAACATTACGTGTGCATGTTCAAGCACATCATGTGTAAACAATGGGGTGAAATCAGTCGTGTTCACTTGGCTGGCTGCCTCCTATAAGCACCGTTTCCATCTATTCCAGTTCCTTATTGCTGCCTAATGAACCACTCCCCAAACTTGGTGGCTTAACACAACAATAAGCATTTTCAATAAGTACGGTGTCATCACCTCCCCGGGTTCTGGGGGTTGATTGGGCTCAGCTGGTGCTCCTGCTGGTGTGTGGCAGTCAGCAGCTTGCCCAGGAGCCAGCTTGGTGCTGCCCGTGGGCTGGCATCTCAGCGGAGGGTGCCGCCAGAACACCCACACCAGGCCTCCACGTGTGCACCTGGCTTCCTTCTAGCATGGCAGCTGGCTTCTAAGCGCAAGGTGCTGAGGGAAAGCCTTTTATGACCTAGCTTTGGTGGTCATCCCACATTACCCACCCTCAGTTTCGAGGGAATGGATGGGTAGAATGTGATTGTCATTGGACAACGGAAACCGAGGACCACAGTGGAACATGCGGTCAGCCTCACATGCCTTCCAGGTGCATGCATGCGGGTTAAGTCGCCTCAGTCGTGTCCGACTCTTCGTGACCCCATGGACTGTAGCCCGCCAGACTCCTCTGTCCATGGGATTCTCCAGGCAAGAATACTGGAGTGGGTTGCCAGGCCCTCCTCCAGGGCATCTTCTGGATCCAGGGATCGAACCCATGTCTCTTACATCTTCTGCAGGTTCTTTACCACCAGCACCACTTGGGAAGCCCACCTTCTAGGTACAAACAGTAAATCATTCTTCCTTCAGTCCAGCCTCCAGGGAGGCCTGCTAGATGGTCCTTTGTGAGTCTGGTTGCCACGCTGTCTGTATAAGAACCTTATAACTATGAGCATGCATTTCTCTGAATGATAATAATCTGTAATTCTGACTTTGTACAGTTCAAAATTGTCTTCTTCCCACTTTACACAGGGAGAGCAGTTTTCCATATTTAAGGACAGACTCACAGCTCCCCGCCCCAGCCCCGGCCCCCAGCACTGTTGCTGCTCCTGAGGTCTGTAGACTTGCTCCACAGGAGAAGGCCTCCTCCCATCACATGGGTTAATGCTAGTGTGGACACAGTGCTCTGGAAGTGTAAGAAACAGACCGCAGTTGGGATTCAGCTGCAGCAGCCTTGGACCTTCACCTGTTTCAGAGTCAAATCAACAGAGATGTGGGGACTTCCCTGGAGGCCCAGTGGTTAGGACTTGGAGCTTTCAGGGCTGGGGGGCCCGGGTTCAGTCCCTGGTCAGGAAACTAAGATCCCACAACCCACCTCGGGAGGCCAAAAAAAAAAAAAACAAAAGAGGGCTGATAGTTGCTCTGTGGCCCCAAGTCCATTCTGCTCGGGTTGCAGCAAGTGTGGACAAGAAAAGCTCTGTCTGGGCAGCCGTAGAGGCCTGGATGCTTCTCTGGGTGCCCCGGGCTCCCTGAGCTCAGGCTGCCCTCCTTGCAAGGTGGCTCACGGTTCTGGCCCCGCAGCACTCTCATCACACAGGAGAAGTCCTTTCTGCACCCCACCCAACCCCCCCACCCCCGCACTTATCACCTGCAGAAAACCCCTCCCACAGCCCGGGTCTGTGACTTTGAACTCCTCCAAGACTGGCAGCACTTGGGATTCAGGGATTGACCCGTTTTCTCATGAACTACCCCCACCTCCACCTGTAGCCTCCTAGTCAACCCCTCTCCACCTTTTCTCCCCTTATTGTAACAGCCCTACTCCTCCCCACCAACCCCCCCGGTCACACGGTTTAGAACTTGACCTTGAGGATTTCATACTGGAGAGACACCACCCCAGCAACCTCGATTTCAGAGTAAGGTTTCCCCCCAGGCGACCTGGGGAGTTCCACGTGGACCCTGCTGCAAGGCCCCCTCTCCTCCAGGGTCACAGCCCTCTGGGCCCAGGTTTCTCTCGGCTCTGGTCCCCACAGCACTGACTGTCCCTCCACCTGGTGTGCCTGGTGGGGCCTCAGGAGACATGGGAAAACCTGGAGTCTGCAGCAGAAGGCTCTGATGTGGGCTTGTCCCAGCCATGTGACCTCTCTCCGGGTCCCCCACCCCCACTGCTTCTGCTGTTATAGTTCAAATTGTTTACCTCCCGCTAAAAACCACATTGGGATCCAAACTCCCAGCACCTGAGAACACCACCTATTTGGAGATGAGGTCTTTGCAGAGGTCATCAAGTTGCAGTGACATCATCAGGGGAGGCCCTTAATTCCATTCGACTGGTGTCCTCATCAAAAAGAGAAACTGGGACCCACACACGGGGGAACACAACGACACAGGAAGAAGACAGCCGTCTAGAGGCCGAGCCGAGAGGCCTGGCTTTCCTGGTGAACCACAGAGGAAGCAACCCCCTGGCATCTTCAGCACAGACTGCAGCCTCCAGACCTGGGAAGCAAGAACCGTCCAGGGTTTCAGGCTCCTGGGGTGTGGTCCTGCAATACTAATACAATGTCGACCTGCCTGGTCAACATCCCAAAATGAGATACTACACAGAGGTGCTCTGTAAAGAGAAGGTGTTGCGGATTGATTCTCTCCATGAGCAATCATTGAGCACCTACAGTATGCCGGGGGCCATGCCTGAGTGCCAGGGGTCTGCATGGCCAACTCTCATCAAGTCTTCCTTTGCTTCCTCACAGGAGTCTTATTCTCAAAGCCCTTAAAAAAAAATCATTCATTAATGAATTATGGCCACCCTGGGTCTTCATTGCTGCGCGGATTTTCTCTAGTTGTGGCGAGAGGGGGCCTCTCTCCAGCTGCCAAGCACGGGCTTCTCAAGGTGTGGAGCTGGATCTCCAGGCGCATGGGGTCAGTAGTGGTCCACAGGCTTAGCCGTCCCGCGGCATCTGGGATCTTCCCGGACCAGGAATCGAACCCATGTTCTCTGAGTTAGCAGCTGGATTCTTTACCACCAGACCCAGGAAAGGCCTCGCAGCTCCGTTTTAAGTGGAATCGGTGTCAGACTCTTAGAGTCCTCACGACTCCTAGTTAACCATTAAGCACACAGTAGGTACTTCATCAAAGCCTATCACGTGGACTCAGCTCTGGATGTGTAATAGCTGCAAATTATTTAAGGTACAAGTCTGTGCATGGGCGTGCTGACTATTTTACAGTCTTCAGCCACATGCAGAGCAACTAATCATAGTTTAGGTTGAAAACACCCTCATCTATTTCTCTCCACGAGAGGCCTTCCTTGTTCTGTAGGCTGCGGGATCTGGCCCCGAAGTAGCAACATCTGCTTGGCTTTCGTGGCCTTGTCCCACCCTGCCCAAGTGCAGATTGCGGCTTTGGAGGGGGTTTTGAGATGAGGGTAAAGTTTCTGGGCGGAGCCGACTGCAGGCAAAAGGCATCGCATGTGATGCATTGCACAGAATTTTAATTCTAATAACCCTGTGGTTCATCTAAAACTGGTGGAAGGAAGGAAAGAAACAAGGAGGGAGGGAAGGAGGGAAACAAGGAGGAAGGGGGAAAAGCAAGCAACATATCTGGGGCAAAAACAGCCTCTGCAACATGTGGACGCTGAGGGATGCTGGGCTGAGGAATGCTGGGCAGAAGGGTTTTCTGCACCACAAGGAGAATGCTGGGAGTGTAAATTAGATTGCCGTCTTTTCCCTGCAAACAGTGAGTAATTACAGATGCCAAGTGTCTGAGGGAAAATCTGCTGGCCACATGGCCCCCTTTTGCCTTGATGTCACTTTTCTTTGTTCCTCCAGGGCCCAAAGAAACCAGCATGAATTATAGCAGCTGGCCACAGCCTCCTGACCTGTGAGAAATAAATGAGGACATGTTTTCAAGTTCCATCCAAAATGCATTTACTGAGTGCCTAAAACATGCCAGGTCCCGTGGGAACGCATGAAGGGTCCTTTGTAAAAGGAGTATACACCCTTGCCTGACGGTCCAGTTTCGTGATCTTTATTGAGTGATTACTGTATACCACGCACTGTGCTCAGTTGGGGGTGGAGGGAGGGAAGAGGCATCAAGGTGAACATGTCATGATTCCTGCCCCTAAGGAGATTATTGAAGAAGGAAATGGCAGCCCACTCCAGTATTCTTGCCTGGGAAATCCCATGGACAGAGGAGCCTGGGGGGCTACAGTCCATGGGGTTGCAAAGAGTAGGACACGAGTGAGTGTCTCAACAATAAGAACAACAAAGGAGATTATAGATCGGTGAGGGAGAGAGTCATAAAGAGGCACTGTTTTCTCTTTCATTCTCATTGTTGTTGTTCAGTCGCTCAGTCAGTTCGACTTTTCGCAATCCCGTGGACTGTGGCTTGCCAGGCTTCCCTTTACTATCTCGCAGAGTTTGTTCAAACTCATGTCCACTGATGCCATCCAAACATCTCATCCTCTGTCGCCCCCTTCTCACCCTGCCTTCAATCTTTCCCAGCATCAGGGTCTTTTCCAATGAGTTGGCTCTTCACATTAGGTGGCCAAAGTATTGGAGCTTTAGCATCAGTCCTTCCAATGAATGTCAGGGTTGATTTCCTTTAGGATTCATTGGTTTGATCTCCTTGCTGTCCAAGAGTCTTTTCTAGCACTACAATTCAAAAGTATCGATTCTTTGGTGCTCAGCCTTCTATAAAGGTGCAACTCTCACATCTCTATATGACTCCTGGAAAAACCATAGCTTTGACTAGATGGACCTTTTTCAGCAAAATGACGTCTCTGCTTTCATTCTCATAGCCATCTATAAAGGAGGCACAAGTGCTGCACCCATTTCAGCTGCCAGATGTGGCAGCTGCAGCATAGAGAGAGATCCAGTGCGTTGGAGGTTGGAAGCAGAGGAGGAGTGTGGACCTGGCCTGGCTCTAGGCACGAGGCTGAATGGTAATCCCAGCAGAAGAGATGTGAGAGGTGCCAGGTAAGAACAGACGGTAAGCAGCCAGCAATAATGCAGGAGAGGACAGAGGAAGGACTGGTGTTTCTCCAGGGGTTCTGAGGCCACATCTTCAGAACCCAGAGTAGGGAGTGATTCCCACAGGAAGGCTGGGAGAGGCTCCAGGGCTGGGGTGGACTTTGGGCTGAGTTTTCAGACTGAGGAGGACTTTACTAGGCAAGGAGGTTGGGGAAGCAGAGCAGGTGGAGGCTACAGCCAAGGCAGGACCTTGTGGGGTCAAGGTGCTTGGAAGACACGAGGGATGCAGAGGAAGCAGGGGCAAGGGCACGTCTCAGAGGGCCCTGCTGGCATCCTGAGGAGTTAGATCTGTCCTGTTGGTGCCAAGCAAAGTCTGTAAGGAAGAATGTTTGAGGACCAAACCAGGACACTGACCAAGGAGGCTGGGGCTGGGCCAGATGTGCACCCAAGGCAGCCAGTGGTGGAAAGACCCAGAGGAGGATCCAAGGCAAGGCTCTCAGGGACCAAGAGTGAGTCAAGGAATCCACAACAAACAGTCCAAAGACAAAAGGAGGAGACCCAAGCAGAGTCAGAAGACAGAGCTGGAAGGCCTCCCAGGACAAGAACCCCACGTCGGGGTGGAAGGTCTTTGTCTTGTGATTACTGGTCCTCAGGAACAGCAGTGGTACCAGGAGTCCAGGAGAGAGAGGAGGAAAAAAAGGGACTCAAACGAGGGAGGAGTCTGCAGAGGGCTGCAGTGACTCTTGGAGAAGGAAATCGCACCCCACTCCAGTATTCTTACCTGGAGAATCCCCGTGGACAGAGGAGCCTGAGGGGCTACAGTCCACGGGGTTGCACAGAGTCAGACAAGACTGAAGCGACTTAGCACTAGCAGTAACTCCGACAGAGAAAGGGGACTAAAGGGGGACCAGCTTCCTGGACAGCAGCATCCACAGAGCTAAGCATAGGAGCAAGTTAAGGTGCCACGATGTTCAGTCCTAAAGCTGCAGGTTTCAGGGAGTTTCCTGGTGGCCTACTGGTTAGGATTCCAGGCTTTCATCGCTTTGGCCCAGGTTCAATCCCTGGTCAGGACTGAGATCCTGCAAGCTGCACAGTGCAGCCAAAAAATAATATAAAATAAAATAATGAATGCATTAAATATATATGCTTATAGGAGAAGGCTATGGCAGCCCACTCCAGTACTCTTCCCTGGAAAATCCCATGGACGGAGGAGCCTGGTGGGCTGCAGTCTATGGGGTCGCTAAGAGTCAGACACAACTGAGCGACTTCACTTTCACTTTTCGCTTTCATGCATTGGAGAAGGCAATGGCAACCTGCTCCAGTGTTCTTGCCTGGAGAATCCCAGGGACGGGGGAGCCTGGTGGGCTGCTGTCTATGGGGTCGCACAGAGTCAGACACGACTGAAGCGACTTAGCAGCAGCAGCAACATACACAAAGACATGAGATTATAATTCATTTTAATTTTTCTCTTATTTACTGGTGCCTGCTGAAATCTGTGCAACAAATATTTTACCTTTGGAGTGAGTTAGATTTTGAAAGAAATGGAGAAAAGGGAGAACCCCACAATAGGCCTTCCCTACCTTGTCAAAGCTGAGTCGAACAGCAATCTATGAAATACAGGATTATCATGGTGTCATCTCAGTAGTAGTATAGCCCCAAATAATGAGAACACGAAAGTACCCAGGTCAGTACCACCTCCAACTTATGATGGAGAAAACAACCCAAATCAACTCTATGTCCTGCCATGACCCCTGTGAAGGCTGCAAACTAGGATTCTGGCTTTCTCTGCCCACCCCATCCCCACCCTCGCCTACGTGCACCCTCATCCGTCAGCCAGAACAATGGTCTAAGTCAGATTGCATTGCCAATGTCTTTATGCCTTAGTGTGCTTCGTACTTAATTGCTCAGTTGTGTTCGACACTTTGCAACCCCATGGACTGCAGCCTGCCAGGATCCTCTGTCCATGGGATTTTTTTCAAGACAAGAATACTGGAGTGGATTGCTATTTTCCCCTCCAGGGGATCTTCCTGACCCCGGGATAGAACTGGAGTCTTCTGCGTCTCCTGCATTGCAGGCAGATTCTTTACCACTGAGTCATGGGGGAAACCCTCATGCTGGGAAAGACGGAAGGCAAAAGGAGAAGGGGGCAGCAGAGGATGGATGGTTAGACAGCATTACCAACTCAATGGACGTGAATTTGAGTGAACTCTGGGAGACAGTCGAGGAGACTGGTGTGCTGTAGTCTGCGGGGTCACAAAGAGGCAGACAATAACATTAATGCCTCAGGGCCTTTACACCAACTGGTCCTTGGGTTATAAAGCTCTTGCCAGTATCTTAGGCGGCTGACTTTTTTAAAAACTCAGGTATAAGTTCAAATTTTACCTTCTCAGAGAAGGCTTTCCTGATCATTGTAGCTAAAATAGCCACCTCTATCCCCTGACCAGGCACCTGATTGAGTCTAACTTAGCTAGCACTGTTCATGGAAATTTCTGGAATGATGGGAATGTTCTGTGTCTGTTCTTTCCAGTGTGGTAGCCACCAGAGACATGTGTCTACTGCACACTTGAAATGGCTAGTGTGGCTAAAGAGTTCAATTCTAAACTTTATTTCATTTTAGTTAATTTAAACGTAAGTGTCCATGTGGCTGGTGGCTACTGTTTTGGATGGCATGGGCTAAAGCATTACTCACTTGGCTTTCTTTTTGTTTTGTTTTGTTTCCATAGTCTCTCAATGTCCGAAATGACATTGTTCACCTGTTTGCCTACGTATTCACTGTGTGTCTTCCCCATCAGGATGTAGGTTCTATAAGAGAAGCGGCTTGTTCATCCTCTTTACTGTTACCATCCCAACTCCAGAAACACAGAAAGAGTGCAATAAATGGTGAACAAATAATAGGAGAAAAGGTGAACTTTGAAGGTTATTGAATCTTTACTTTGATAGTTTGGTTAGATCTTATACAGCTATTGCCAAATGTGCTGTGTAACAAAAACACCCCAAACCTCAGTGACTTAAGTAGACATCTTTTCATCTCATAGATCCGTGGGTGACCTGAGTCAGTTCACGCAGGCTGGGCTTGGTGGAGGTCAGCCCCACATCTGTGGCTGCCCAGGGTGCCTAACACAGGTGGAGTTGGCAGGGATAGACCTGTTCCAAAGATCACACACCTTTTCCAAAACCAGAAGCGATCCTGGGCCCATTCTTTCCAAGGTGATGACAGAAGCCCCGAGTCTAAGGGGGGCACTCAGACCTGCTGAAGGTGAGGCTTGGAACTGGAACACCTTCACTTTTGCCTCATCCTACTGGCCAGCACAAATCCACGGTGGGACCCAACGTCACGAGGCAGGGGCGTGTGGTCCACACACAGTGGGAGGGCCCAGCAGAATCGCATGGTAAAGGGTGTGGAGACGGGGAGGAGGGCCATTCTTGCCATCTACCTGTATTATTATCATTGTACCAGTTTGGGCCACAGTAACAGAACGCCATCGGTTGGGTGGCTTAAGCCACAAACGCTTACGTCTCACAGTTCTGGAAACTAGGAAGTATAAGATCAAGGCCTCAGCAGATCTGGTGTCTGGTGAGAGCCTACTTCCTGGTTTGTTGGTCCTCGCATGGCAGAAACCGGAAGAGACAGAGAAGAAGCAAGCTTTCTTGCATCTTATGAGGGCACTAATCCCATTATGAAGGCTCCACTCTCAGGAACTAATTACCTCTCAATGACCTCATTCCCAGACATCATTATGTTGGGAACTAGAGCCTTAACATGAATTTGAGAGGGATACAAATATTCTCATGTGTGTGTGTTAGCTGCTCAGTCATGTCCAGCTCTTTGTGGCCCCATAGACTGTAGCCCACCAGGCTCCTGGGTCCATGGAATTCTCCAGGCAAGAACACTGGAGTGGATAGCCTTTCTCTTCTCCAGGGGATCTTCCTGACCCAAGAATCGAACCTATGTCTCCTGCATTACAGGTGGATTCTTTACCATCTGAGACACCAGGGAAGCCCCCACATTGTCATAGCACTACCATTAGGCCTTTCAGCTGTCAGCCCAGAAACTCAGCTGGAAGACTAGCCTGAGAAAGAGCCCACTGTAAGCTATACCAAGGTGCAAAGCCAAGGACACAGGCTTCCACGGGGCCTGGCCTCTGGGAATCAGGCTGGAGCACACTTGTAGCTCTGAGCCAGCTCTGAGCCAGCTCTGACCTCTGCAGCTCTGATTGCTTCCGGCCCGTCTAGGGTTTTCCAGCCGCTCTAGCAGACGGCTTCCTTGGCTCCTCATCCCTGTGTCTCTCCTCCTCCTTCCATCCTTCATAAGTTTGACTTGAATGCAGCCAACATGGCCTCCCCAGCCCCTCCTCCTTCCTGACTCTTCAGCCCCTTTGACTTTCGGCCCCGTTCTCCTCGCATTTCTTAGTTCAGATGGCCCAGCAAGGCTCCTGACATCAGGACACACTGCAAAGTGTTGCCCATACCGAGGACTGGCCCTCTTATCTGAGGCCCCTCCGTCTGGACTAATTCTCTGCGGTCTCAGGGTGACATGGCACAAACGTGCCTGCGAGCAAGGCAGCCCTGTGAAGTGCCTGGCACTCACGGGTCAGCGATGCAGACGCTCCGCTGGTGCCCTCACGACGGCAGAAGAGACTCGGGTTCCAAAGGCCGAGCAAATGGCAGGATGTGCACTGGGCATCCGCTCTTCTTCCGTTTGTCCTGCACCTTCTCCCCCGGGGAGCCCTCCCCGCCTAACTCCATGGCGCTCGGGGGACCAGGGGCCGGCTGTCAGACACAGCTCCCAGGCCCAGGCCTCTTGCTGTGGGGACCCAGGCCCACCTTCATTTCATGTCTGTGTCCCCAGGGTCCTGCCGGTAACTCTCCATATTTCACTCGGCTTAGCGTGGAGGGTTCCTGTTAGTTGAAACCAGGGAATCCTGAGCAGTTTTGTGAGCGTGATTGGGACACAGCTGCTTGAGAATGAGAGAGGCGCCACCACACCCCACTCTGTGCAATAGTGGCCACAACAGCCGAGGATGAAAGGGAGTGGCCAGTGGTAGCATATAGAAATTCTCTCTTCCGAGTTCAACTTTCCCTCTGGCTTTCTTTTAGGATGGAGTAGCATGTTTGCTCCCATGATTTCCCTGTCAGTTGGCGCCATCTAACAGGAGGCTGTTGTTATTGTTCAGCCGCTCAGCCGTGTTTCTTTGTGACCCCATGGGCTGCAGCACGCCAGGCTCCCCTGTCCTCCACCATCTCCCAGAGTTTGCTCGAACTCATATCCATTGGCTCAGTGATGCCATCCAACCATCTCATCCTCTGCCACCCTCTTCCCCTTCTGCTGTCAGTCTTTCCCAGCATCAGGGTCTTTTCCAATGAGTTGGCTCTTCGCATCAGGTGGCCAAAAGAACCGGAGCTTCAGCTTTAGTGTCAGCCCTTCCCAGTGAATATTCAGGGTTAGAGTGAGTGATTTGAGAGAGTCTGACATTCTCAGCCTCCTCTTGTTCCTTTTGTGTAACCTGGAGTCATCAATGGTTAATATAAACAGTCTCTCCTATGTGGCCTCAAACTGAGAGTGAGCACAACCAAACGAGCACAGTGCTTTTGCCCACTGCTGTCTAGGAGTGGGGCTTCCCTGGTAGCTATGCTGAACAGTCCTGCCAATGCAGGAGACACAAGTTTGACCCCTGGATCAGGAAGATCCCCTGGAGGAGGAAACGGCAACCCACTCCAGTATCCTTGCCTGGGAAATCCCATGGACAGAGGAGCCTGGCATGCCACAATTCAGTTCAGTTCAGTTGCTCAGTCGTGTCCAACTCTTTGCGGCCCCATGCACTGCAGCACACCAGGCTCCCCTGTCCATCACCAGCTCCCGGAGCCTACTTAAACTCATGTCCATCATGTTGGTGATGCCATCCAGCCATGTCATCCTCTGTCGTCCCTTCTCCTCCTGCCCTCAATCTTTCCCAGCATCAGGGTCTTTTCAAATGAGTCAGCTCTTCACATCAGGTAGCCAAAGTATTGGAGTTTCAGCTTCAGCATCAGTCCTTCCAGTGAATATTCAGTACTGATTTCCCTTAGGATTGACTGCTTGGATCTCCTTGTAATCCAAGGGACTCTCAAGAGTCTTCTCCAACACCACAGTTTAAAAACATCAATTCTTTGGCACTCAGCTTTCTTTACAGTCCAACTCTCACATCCATACATGACTACTGGAAAAACCATCGCTTTGACTAGACAGAACTTTGTCAGCAAAGTAATGTTTCTGCTTTTTGATATGCTGTCTAAGTTGGTCATAGCTTTTCTTTCAAGGACAAGCATCTTTTAATATCATGGCTGCAGTCACCATCTACAGTGATTTTGGAGCCCAAGAAAATAAAGTCTGTCACTGTTTCCATTGTTTCCCCATCTATTCGCCATGAAGTGATGGGACTGGATGCCATGATCTTTCATTTTTTGAATGTTGAGTTTTAAGCCAGCTTTTTCACTCTCTTTTACTTTCATCAAGAGGCTTTTTAGTTCTTCTTCACTTTCTGCCATAAGGGTGGTGTCATCTGCATGTCTGAGGTTATTGATATTTCTATATGATATTTCTCTGCTACAGTTCATGAGGTGGCAAAGACTAGGACTGTCAAATACAGTCCTATCAACAACACAATCTGAGAATGAAGAAAAACTCTAAAAACTGGATAATGGGGCTGCTCCATCAACTGCGAGTGCTAAGATCTTGCACAAGGTACAGAAATATTTCTCTTTTGTTTTAGGATCATCCACACTACCCACAACTGTATCTCACCTAAACCAGGCATCCAGGTTGAGAAATTCTATTGTAAACCCACATAGGATAATATCAATTACTTATCATAGCATTTCTATTTATCAATAAAATTCATGTTAATTATTATTTTTAAAAAAGAATGAAAGAAGCCAAACATGGAAAGAATTTTCAACTATCTTATTTCTAATTTGGGAATAATTATTTCTAATTCACAAATGGTTGGAAATTCTTCTCATAGATCATGTTTGCATTAGGACTATTTAGGTAGGATAGAAAGGCAGAGGGGACATTAGGGTCACCCAGAGAAAACTGTCTTATGAGTCCTAAGTTTGACTCAGGCCAGCATCTGGAATCACCATGTAAAAGCTGAGGGTACTGCTATCTCCCAGTGTGTTACCTGAAGAAAGACACAAGAATGCACAACCCCACGAGAATCAAAGGAAACATCAGATAGCAAAATGAGGAATGTTCTGTTCCTTAAAAGGGGAAGTGGGGGGACTGTACACTTTTAAAATGTTAATATCAGAAAGAAAGAAAGGACTGTAGAAATATACTAGACTGAATATTCCAGATTGAAGGAGGCTAAAGAGACATGACAATTCAACGCAATACCTGAAGCTTAGGATGGATCTTAGGGTAGAGGGGAAAAAAATTCTCTAGAAAGTATAATTAGGTCAACTGACAAAATATAGTCTATATATAGTCTACTTCCCATACTCCAATTTTGTCAGTTGAGCTAATTACACATATATATAATTATATATAATATATAAATATATAATATTACATATTATATTTATAATATACTATATATTATATTATATTATATATATACATATGTATATATAGTATGCTGCTGCTGCTGCAGCTAAGTCACTTTAGTTGTGTCCAACTCTGTGTGACCCCAGAGACGGCAGCTCACCAGGCTCCCCCGTCCCTGGGATTCTCCAGGCAAGAACATTGGAGTGGGTTGCCATTTTCTTCTCCCATGCATGAAAGTGAAAAGTGAAAGTGAAGTCGCTCAGTCATGTCTGACTCCTAGCGACCCCATGGACTGCAGCCTACCAGGCTTCTCCGTCCATGGGATTTTCCAGGCAAGAGTACTGGAGTGGGTTGCCATTGCCTTCTCCATACCAAAGCTAGGCAAATACATTATAATAAAAACTATAGACATAATTCCTAATGAATATTGATGCAACAATCCTCAACCAAATACTAGCAAAAGTAAATCAATAGCAAATTAAAAAGACTATGCACCACAGCCAACTGGGATTTACTCATGGAATGCAAAGATGGCTCGACATGTGAAAATCTTATTGCAACAATACACCACTTAGCAGAATATAGGGGGAAAAATACATGATGACTTCAACTGACACAGAAGAAACATTTGACAGAATTTAACACCATTACATGATAAAAAAAAAAAATACTCAAGAAACTAAGAATAGAAGGAAAGTAACTTACCATAATAAAGGCTATGACTAGAAAGTCAACAGCTGGCATTATACTCGATGGTGAAAGACTGAAAGCTTTTCCTGTAAGATCAGGAACAAAACAAGGATGTATACTTTCACCACTTCTATTCAACACAGTACTTGCAGTCCTAACCAGAGCAGCTAAGTAAGAAAAAACAGGCACCAAAATTGGAAAGGAAGAAATAAAATCACCTTTGTTAGTAGAAAACCATAATGATTCCATTAAAAAAGACTGTTAAAGCTAATCAATGAATTCAGCAGTTGCAGGATATAAAAATCAACACCCCAAAAAATCAGTTGTGTTTTTATAGACTAACAGTGAACAATCCAAAAAGGAAAGTATGAAAACAATTCCATTTACAATAGCATCAGAAGGAATAAAATACTTTAGAATCAACTTCATCAAAGAGGTAAAAGAAACTTACATAGTAGAAACTACAAAACATTGCTGAAAGAAATGAAAGAAGACACAAATATATTGAAAGACCCTGTGTTCATGAATTGGAATGCATAATATTGTTAAGATGTCAAAACTACCCAAAGTAATCTAGAGATGTAATGCAATCCCTATCAAAATTCCAATGGCATTTTTTGAAGAAATAGAAAAATCCACCTTAAAATTCGTATAGAATCTCAAGAAATCCTGAGCGATCAAAAAAAATCTTGAAAAAGAAGCACAAAGTGAGAAGTCTCACACGTCCTAATTTCAAAGCATATTACACAACTACAGTAATCAAAACAGTATGGTACTGGCATAAAGACAGACATATAGAATGACAGAATAGAAGAGAAGGCCCGGAAACAGACCCTTGTATATACGGTCAAATGGCTTTCAACAAGATTGTCAAGACCATTTATGGGGAAAGGATAGCCTCTTCAAGAAATGGCTGTGGGAAAACTGGATATCCAAATGCAAAAGAATGAAGTTGGATGCTTACCTTATACCGTAAATAAAAATTAACCCAAAATGTATCAAAAATCGAAACAAAAGAGCTAAAACTATAAAACCCTCAGAATAAAACACAAGGGGAAAGCTGTATGACATTGGATTTGTCAATATTTCCTTGAACATGAAGCCAAATGAACAGGCAACAACAAAAAAAAAACAACAAAAAAAGGATACATTGATTACATCAAAATTTAACATTTCTTTGCATCAAAGGACACAGTCAACAGAGTGAAAAGGCAACTTGCGGTAGAGGAGAAAATATTTTCAAATCATACATCTGATAAGGGGTTCATATCCAGAATACAAGAGGAATTCCTACAACTCAACAACAAGAAAACAAACCATCTGAGTGAAAAATGCCCATGACTAGACATTTTTCCAAAGAGAATATGTTGTTGCTGTTGTTTGGTTGTCAAGTCATGTCTGATTCTTTGCGACCCCACAGACTCAGCACACCAGGCTTCTCTGTTCTTCACTGTCTCCCAGAGCTTGTTCAAATTCATGTGCATTGAGTCGGTGATGCTATCCAACCATCTCATCCTCTGTCATCCCCTTCTCCTCCTGCCTTCAATTTTTCCCAGCATCAGGGTCTTTTCCAATGAGTCAGCTGTTTGCATCAGGTGGCCAAAGTATTGGAGCTTCAGCTTCAGCATCAGCCATTACATCGAATATTCAGGGTTGATACACAAATAAACAGGCATATGGAAAGATGCTGAACATCACTATTAGGAAAATCCAAATCAAACCACAATGAGATAACACCTCACACAAACAAGTTAGGTTGGCTACTAACGAAAAGGAAACAAATAAGTGTTGGTGAAAAAGGGTTCCAATTTTTCCAATTTTCCAGTGTTTTGTTCCATAAAACCCTCAGAACAAAACACTGGAAAATTGGAAAAATTGGAACCGTTGTGCAGTGTTGATGGGAATATAAAATCGTCCAGCCTCTATGGTAAAAGTATAGCAGTTCCTCAAAAAATCAAAAATACAAGTACCATACGATCCAGCAAGTCCACGTTCAGATATATATTCAAAAGAATCGAAAGCAAGATCTCAAAGAAATATTTATGTACCCATGTTCACAATGGCACCCCACTCCAGTACTCTTGCCTGGCAAATCCCATGGAAGGAGGAGCCTGGTAGGCTGCAGTCCATGGGGTCGCTAGGAGTCAGACAGGACTGAGCAACTTCACTTTGACTTTTCACTTTCATGCATTGGAGAAGGAAATGGCAACCCACTCCAATGTTCTTGCCTGGAGAATCCCAGGGACGGGGGAGCCTGGTGAGCTGCCGTCTCTGGGGTCGCACAGAGTCAGACATGACTGAAGCGACTTAGCAGTAGCAGCACGTTCATAAGAGCCTTTTTCACAATCGCCAGGAGGTGAAAGCAACCCAAATGGCCATCAAGGAATAAATAAATTTAAAAACTGTGGTATATCCATACAATGAGCTATTATTCAGCTTTATAAAAGAAGGCAGTTCTGGCCCACACTACAACATGGGAGAACCTTGAGGACAGTATGCATAATATAAGCCAGTCCTGAAAGGTCAACTCATGTGTGATTCCACTTCTTAGAAACAGAAAGTAGAACGGTGCTTGCCAGAGGCTGGGGTCCGAGGAGAGAAAACAAGAAGTTGTTTCAGTTTTGCAAGATGAAAAAAATCTGGATGTGAATGCTTGAGTATACGTACTGAACTGCAATTTCAAAATGGTTCATATAATAGATTTTATATGTATTTTACAATCAAAAAAATTTTTTTTCGAAAGCCAGTCTCATCACTTCTCAGTTAAAACTTGGATGCTGGTTCATGCAAAAAGGCAGTCTTTTCAGGTCTCCCAGCAGGGAGTCGTTGTCTGGAAGGAATTTTGCTCACTAGACAAGGTGTTATTCTCTGGTCTTTAAAGCACAGTTGAGGTTTTCTCTTTCTCCACAGCAAGGGCAGAAAGATGGCAATAATGTGTGTACGTGTGCTTGTGTGTGTGTAAGTGCATTCAGCAAACGGTAACGTTCTGTCCAGATGGAGAATTTCTTCTTAAATGAAGTGTGTAGACACAGTGTCAGCCCATTAGATGCTGTTGCGCTCACAGTAACCACGGAGGGAGCCGGGAAGGTTGTGCCATATCTGTTACACGTGGGGTTAGACCAGGGTTTCCCTGCCGCAGTTCAGGCAGCTCAGTCGCTCAGTCGTGTCTGACTCTTTGTGACCCCATGGACTGCAGCACGCCAGGCTTCCCTGTCCATCACCATCCCGGAGCCTACTGTCTTGGTAATGTTGACATTTGGAGCAGAAGGATTCTTAATTGCATGGGCTGCCCTGGGCAGCGTAAGATGGTTAGCAGCATCCCTGGCTTCTAACCACTAAAGGCCAGTAGCAGCCATCCCCCACCCAGTGATGACAACCCAAAATGTCTATAGACATTGTCAGATGTCCTCCGGGGCATAGAATCACCCCCGTTTGGGAACCACTGGTTCAGAGGATCTGAGTCAAGGTCACATGCTATCGACATGTAAACCTGCATCTTTTGGTTCCTAATCTCCCATTCCTGTATGACACGGGATTATTCTCACTTAAGGTCGCTCCAGAGGCCCCCCACCACATACACACCTTTCTCTGCCCTGCTCCATCCCAGGGACCATGTCGCTGGTTCTCTGGCCCACTGCTCCAGGTGGTTAGGCCACCAGTGGTAGGTACTGTGAGGGGGTGAGGGGGAAGAGAGAGGTCAGAGTATTTACTCCCCCCTCCTTGGCTTCTGTCCCTGCACAGAGGGCTCTGACCATGACTCTGCCAGGCGCAGGGAGCACCACGGCCCCGCCTCTGCCCAGGTAGGTGTGGGGACATGGACAGCTCCCATCACCCCCGCCACCATGCTGTGCAATCCCTCCATTATTTGCTTGACCTCTGCCTGCCTCTATCCATAGAACTTTCATTCATTTATTCCTAGTTAGACCTTTTTGCCTGGGCCATATGTTTCCTGCCTGTTGAAGTCACTTACACCAAAGTCCGGACAAGAACTCAAATTCAGCAGTAGCACACTGCAGCTATTCCCGAGTGCCGGGCCTTCCCGCTAGCTTTCTGCTGCCTGCCTCCTGCCCTCCTCACACAGAAACCTCCTAATCCCAGGTCTCTAATGCTCTTATGGTGTTCGTCTCTCCCCACCTTGGGTTATTTCTGTCCTGTCTTATCTCCTCCACTGGACTTAGGGGTTTGGGAGGAAAAAAAGAAAGGGATTTTATCTCCATGAAAATTAAATTATATTTTGTGTAGTTGCCCGGTTTTCTTCTATATTTGATGAAATTAAAATATTTTTAGAACTTTTTTAATGACTTTGATAGATTGTTTTAGAGCAGTCTACAAAACTTTAAGTTTTAGAACCTTCATAAATGTATCACCATTTGGCTTTCATGGAGAAAATCCTCCAGATTCACTCTACACAGTTGTTCAGTTGCTAAGTCGTGTCTGACTCTTTGTGACCCCATGGACTGCAGCACCCCAGGCACCCCCATCTTTCACTATCTCCCAGAGTTTGCTCAAACTCAAGTCCATTGAGTCAATGATGCCATCCAATTATCTCATCCTCTGTCGTCCCCTTCTCCTGCCCTCAATCTTTCCCAGCATCAGGGTCTTTTCCAATGAGTCAGCTCTTCGCATCAGGTGGCCAAAGGATTGGAGCTTCAGCTTCAGGATCAGTCCTTCCAATGAATATTCAGGATTGACTTCCTTTAGGATTGACTGGTTTGATCTCCTTGCAGTCCAAGAGACTCTCAAGAGTCTTCAGCATCACAATTCAAAATTCATTGGCACTCAGCTTTCTTTGTGATCCAACTCTCACATCCATACATGACTTATGAAAAAACCATATATGGACCTTTGTCAGCAAAGTGATGTCTTCGATTTTCAGTACGCTTTCTAGGTTTGTCATGGCCAGGACACCCTGCAGAGCTGGGTGGTTTATTGCCAGATGGTGATTCACTGACTGACCCCTGGCACTTATCACAGCTCTTAAGGGGCCAAGCAAAAGGCTTTCCTTAGTCTGAGTAGTCTTGGTACCCCTGGGCCTTAGGTTGGTGACTTTGGGGTGTTTCCTTGGATCCTCAGAACTGAAGAGCAGTTCCCATCAAATCATTGTCCATTCCGTGGCAGCCCAACTGAGTGTGTGCTGGGTTCTGTGGTCAAAACTCCTTGTGGACATTTCATTCTAGTGTAATCTGACTGAAATGTATTCCCTACCCCTCCACCCCTACTCTGCAAATTTGTAATGTGTGAATAAATAGGCCAAAATTCCACAAGAAATGAGTGTTGAACCATCAATCTGTGGAAATGAAGTGAGGAGACGGTTCAGTTCAGTTCAGTTCAGTTCAGTCGCTCGGTCTTGTCTGACTCTTTGCCACCCCATGAATCGCAGCACGCCAGGCCTCCCTGTCCATCACCAACTCCCGGAGTTCACTCAGACTCACGTCCATCGAGTTAGTGATGCCATCCAGCCATCTCTTCCTCTGTCGTCCCCTTCTCCTCCTGCCCCCAATCCCTCCCAGCATCAGGGTCTTTTCCAATGAGTCAACTCTTCACATGAGGTGGCCAAAGTACTGGAGTTTCAGCTTCAGCATCATTCCCTCCAAAGAAATTCCAGGGCTGATCTCCTTCAGAATGGACTGGTCGGATCTCCTTGCAGTCCAAGGGACTCTCAAGAGTCTTCTCCAACACCATGGTAGAGAGGGAGTAAACGAGTTGAACTTCTGGAGTGGAGGAGGCCCAGGGGTGGCCCTGAAGAAATTACTGCCCCGTCCAGGCTGTGGGCAGCCCCTGGCCAGGAGTGGAGAGGAGTGCAGATGGGGAGCCTACTGGACTGAGTAGGGGGCTTGTAGGTACACCCCAGGCTGATGGGGAGACGAGAGGAGGTCACAGGACAGGCTGAGACGATGGGCCAGCCACAGAGGCAGGGGAAATCAGTCTCTTCAACCAACAGCGGGCCCTGGGAAACCCAGAACGCCTGTGAGGTGATCACTCCCCCAGGAACCTCAGCTGAAAGTCTGAGTGTGCGACGTGATGGGACCCAGGCTGATGTCCAGGAAGCCCGGACAAGAGGCTCTGGGTCAGGGAGGCCCGGGCGGTAGCATGGCGGCAGGACGGAGGCAGGGCCAGCCTCTGAGGAACATGTGAGGGCGGAGCTGTCACAGACGTCTTTGAGGGTAAGGGAGGTGGCGGGGGGGAGACTCCTGAGGGTGGGTGCACGAAAGGGCCCCACGGCTGACTGTGGGGCAGGAGCCGTCTTCTCTGTGCCCTGCCTTTCCACACCAGCCAACGCCCTGCTCCTGAGTGAGGCAGCAAGACTCTGTGGTCCTGCGGCTGCTGACTGCCGTGCAGCCCAAGACCCAAGTCCTCCAGAATCCCTCTGGCCCGGAGAGACCTCGGCACCACAAATGCAGCAATCCACTGTACAGAGGAGCTGGACAAGGAGAAAGCATTTCTGGGTTACTTGGGGCCAGCCTCAGGATAAGTCTTCGAAAAGGGTGGGGGTCTGAGGAAAAAGGAGTTTTGTGTAATATAGGCAGTGTCTTTATGATCATGGGGCATCTCAGACACATGTGCACGCACCACACACACGCACATACGAGCATGAACACACACACACTATCTCTAAATCCTTTGACAGCCTGTTTTTTTTAATGCGTTTATTTATTTTTGGCCGTGCGGGGTCTTCATTGCTGTACATGCATTGCTATACACCTGTGTCTGGTTGCGGTGAGCAGGAGCCAATCTCTAGTTGTGGCACACGGGCTTCTCATTGCAGTGGCTTCTCTTGCAGAGCACAGGCTCTAGAGCATGTAGGCTCAGTAGTTGTGGCTCACAGGCTTAGCTGCCCCATGGCACGTGGGGTCTTCCCAGACCAGGAATGGAACCTGTGTCTCCTGCACTGGCAGGTGGATTCTCAACCCCGGGACCACCAAGGCAGTTCAACACCTGTTTGGTTTTGTTTTGTTTTGTTTTAACTTTTTATTTTGTATTGGGCATAGCCAATTAACTGGAGAAGGAAACGGCAACCCACTCTAGTACTCTTGCCTGAGAAACCCCATGGACAGAGGGGCCTAGCAGGTTACAGTCTATGGGGTCACAAAGAGTCAGACTGAGCAACAACGATAGCCAGTTATCAATGTTGCAGTAGTTTCAGGAGAACAGCAAAAGGACTCAGCCACACACATACGTACATCCATTGTCCCCCAAACTCCCCTCCCATCTAGGCTGTGACAGCCTATTTTGCATCCCTTCTTTTGAGACCAGGATCTACCTCTACCTTCTGCGTTCCTGTAAATGCCACAGGAGCCAGGACATGGCACGGTTCCCAGCGTCCCCTGGGAACATTCTGTAACTAACTTTTGGCTATAACTGTGGCTATCAGATGGCCCTCTCTAATGTGGACAAATGGAAACCAGCTCGATGGCCACTGAGGACCACACATGGTAGGTTTACAGCGTTGACTCCAGCTTCTCAGCTACTGTGGTTTCAAGGTCACTGGGTGACCTTGAAGGTCAAGGTCACTAGGTAGCTCTTCTGATATCTTGCCCTACATTTCCCTCAGGTCAACTCAAGTTGACCTGATAAACAGCTACCCTGACACACACTGACACTCTGTCAGATCTGCATTTCCATTTGCAGTCGACACCCCTACTAGCATGTCGCAGCTGCAGCTCAAATTCGGCATATCCCAAGACTGAAATCACATTTTCTCCAAAGCCTGCTCTCCACTCCTTATCCCCTTACGTCCCTTCCTCATCATGAGGGTGCCCAAACTACAAACACGGGCATCAGCCTTTCATCTTCGATTCTGGCTCTCCCGCCTGAGCAAGTTGGCCTCCAGGGTATTTGGGATCCTTCCTCCTGTTGTTGTCATCGAGAGGCCTCACAGGCAGCATCTGGACCAGAATGAGAGCTTGGTTGCTCCCCTCCCCCAACACTCCTGCCACAATGTCTCCTCAAGTGCAAATGTGAGCAGTCACTCCCCAGCTTAGTATCTTTTAGTGACCCCGAACCATTATACATTCAAAAAGAAGTCCAGTTCCTTGCCAAAGCCTACTAGTCTTAATTAGAAGTCTTTGTTCCTTCTCTCTCCTCCTCGGCCATAAAAATACTCCTGTGTTCTTTCACGATTACAAGCCAGGCCATTCTCACTCCAGACCTTGCAGGCTTACCGTGTCACCATGTCACATCCTGTGATTACTGACTTTCTTGTTTCCACCCCCAAGGACCTGGTGTGCTTCAAGACAAGGGTCACACCTTGTTCACCGTGGTATCCTTTGCACTGTGCTTTGCACACAGTGGGCATCCAACAAAATGTTTGTTGAATGAATGAATGAATGACAGGCAATACTGCATCAAGGGCTATGATACAAGAATACTGGTGGCACAGACAAGTCTCAGGGAAGCCCCTGAGCCCCTTTAGAAGTCTGTGGTCATCAACTAACAGCTTCAGAATTATCCTTTCTGGTACAGACTTACGCTGGGTTTATTAGTTTGTCGGCATATATGCCATTTTAAAAATGAAGTGTTATTAACAAGGGGCATTGCTCTACTCTCTCTCCATTTTTTTTAACTTTTTTTTTTTTTTTGGAGAAACTATTAACCCACTTAAAAGACTAATCAAAAACCGCTTCTTCTGCACAAATGGCTGTTTGGGGCTGTGCAATTTACCTGAGGATATTCGTCTAAAGACACATGTTCAGACACTTGCATGCAGAACTTACTTTCAGGACCTCCCACGACACTCCTCACATTAGTTCTTTTTTTCTTCTTTTAGCTTTCTCACGGCAGAGCCACACAGGATAACCGAAAATGCTTTGCCTGGCAACTTTCAAAAGTGAAAACCCAGGCCTAAGTGAACACAATGGTTTCGAAGTGCCCAGATAAGATTCAGTTCCTAATCTTCACAGGTGAGACACCAATCAATGGTCCTTGCACGTGAAATCCACTCACTCCTAGAGTCTTAATATCTAAAGTATTTCTGCACTACACAAACTGCGGGAATATAAAAAAGTTAGCCCACTTCCCTTGGAAAACTCATCTCCCAGGAGCTATTAGCAAGGTAAAATGAACCACGTGATTCCTGGTCATAATGCAGAAGTTTCTTCAGTTGGCTTACAATCAAGCCAAATTAAAGAATAAAATCCCATTGGCTCCAAAATCACCGCAGATGGTGACTGCAGCCATGAAATTAAAAGACGCTTACTCCTTGGAAGGAAAGTTATGACCAACCTAGATAGCATATTCAAAAGCAGAGACATTACTTTGCCCTCAAATGTCTGTCTAGTCTAGGCTATGGTTTTTCTTGTGGTCATGTATGGATGTGAGAGTTGGACTGTGAAGAAAGCTGAACGCCGAAGAATTGATGCGTTTGAACTGTGGTGTTGGAGAAGACTCTTGAGAGTCCCTTGGACTGCAAGGAGATCCAACCAGTCCATTCTGAAGGAGATCAGCCCTGGGATTTCTTTGGAGGGAATGATGCTAAAGCTGAAACTCCAGTACTTTGGCCACCTCATGTGAAGAGTTGACTCCTTGGAAAAGACCCTGATGCTGGGAGGGATTGGGGGCAGGAGGAGAAGGGGATGACAGAGGAAGAGATGGCTGGATGGCATCACTGACTCGATGGACGTGAGTCTGAGTGAACTCCGGGAGTTGGTGATGGACAGGGAGGCCTGGCGTGCTGCGATTCATGGGGTCGCAAAGAGTCGGACACGATTGAGCGACTGAACTGAACTGAACTCAATGGGCAAAGCAGGAGCCTGACCTGTGGGGCGGGGCCACCAGGGGCGGGGCGGATCGGGGGCGGGGCCAACACAGGAGGAGGTGGGGCCGATCCGGGGGCGTGGCCAACACAGGAGGTGGGCGGACCCCTGAGGGCGGGGCCAACGCAGGAGGCGGGGCCTAGCGGGAACCCGCGAAACCGCTGCTCGCGTGGCTGCCGGGCCTCCTCAGCCGCTACCCAGAGTCGCGGCGGCCAGGGGCCGAAGTCGCCGTTCGCGTCCCTCTGGCCGCACAAGTTATTGCCATCCGCTTCAAATGTGCCCCCTGCTTTATCTGTCCCGAACCTCCACAGCAGTCTCCGGTCTGTCGCTTCAGCCGAAGCCCCACGCTTCCTCCCCAGCCGCCGCCGCTGCCTGCGTGAGACGAACCCGAGCCGGAGCGCGGGGAGGGAGACCAAGGCCGCGCTAAGGAGCGGAGAGAACGGAGAGCGTTAGGGCACGTGAGGCGCCTCGGCCAATGGCGGGGTGCCCGGAGGGCGGCGGGGGGGTG